>NC_056750.1:521606254-521906254 GCF_019279795.1 Protopterus annectens
ATCAAGGTAGTACATGAACTGTCTATGCACATCCACAATATGAAATAACCACCTGTAGGTGCTCTTAGAACTTAAAGGGGAGAGGTTGACGGAATGAATTCCAAGACAACTTTAGGCACAGGTGTCTGTGTCAAATAACCCTATACCTGTGAGAAACAAGGTAAGGCCGTCCCACCATGACCGCTTGCTGCTCTCAGACTCGCCTTCCAGATGTCAGAGCAATAAACAAAAGTTTTCCAGGTTAAGAGCTCCAAAATCAGCAGGTTCGAAAGAAGGCAAGGTCAACAACAGCAATACCATGAAGGAATTTGCTTGGGAGGAGATCTTTTATGCAATATTCTGTTAACCAACAGAGAGAGACAGGAATCAAAAAAAGAGTACAAGTGGAGATGGCTGCTAGATGCCCTTAATAGGCACATACAAGCCATCCAGAAGTATTTCAGGACAGATGGATGTTGACTGCAAGGGACTCTTTCCATTTAGAAAACCTCATCCGTTTGTAAACGGAAAAGATTTTGCTAGTAGCAGGTGCTCTGGCCTCTTCACCTGGCTACATCTCATGAAACTAAAGAGAATCAAGACTATAATCATCCAGTCTGGCAGTTGCTCCTGAGACAGTGTGGACAAATCCAGAGTGTGGGGAAGCATGTGGCAACTGCCCTTGGCCAAAATTCCTAGGTCAATAGGAGGTCACCACAATAATTTGCCATTTATTTCTGTACCCTGTGAATCAGAGGCAAGATTGTTAACACAGGAACATTGCCAAGAGTAGAATGCATTTATCCTCGAAACATGGCTGCAAAGATTTCTGGAACAGAATTTCTCCTGCTGTGTTTTGAAAAGGAGGTGGACATATCCACTGGTGGTAGATCCCACATCTGGACTAGATCTTGGAACACCACTGCCTTGAGTTGACACTGATGCATGTGCCCAGGATCTACTTAGATGCATGATGCCTGAAGAGTCAAGTTCTGTAAAGCCAAGTCCCCACTGCCAAATGACAGGAAAACCTTGTACTCCCTTATTTGCCTAATGTGGTCAGTAACTACATGTCCACAGGTGGTGAATGACTCAAGGAGTGGATTAAAACCACCATTTCTTTGATATGTGCTTCCATGCTTCCTTGAGCCTCCACAAAAGAAGCCCTTACTCCCACTGACCGCTCCCAAAGCAAAGTTGAAGAATCTTAATAAAATGCGCCGTAACTGGTGGGAAGAAGGCAAGTCTTGCACAGATACTCAAATGTACTCCAACATTAACTCAACTCAGGAAATTTAGAACTGGCAACTGGGTTTCCAGAAAAGTGCTGGCCCTACAATTCCATACATGCCACTGAATTTTCCTCATTTGTAGACAGGCCAGTGGTATCATGACAATCATGGACACCACTGGTTGTAGAATTGCTATGAATCCTATTGCTAGGACGATGTTCCGCCTAGAGAATTCCTGAAACTGTCTGGTAGGACAAGACCTTGTCTTTAGGAAGAAAGGCCATTTTTTGACAGTGTCAATTAAGCACCCCAAGAAGAAGAGTCTTCATGAGGGTGTCAGACATGCCTTCCAATGTTTCAACCTGAACCATACCTCGACAGCAAGGTGAGAGAGAGAGAGAGAGAGAGAGAGAGAGAGAGAGAGAGAGAGAGAGAGACAGAGAGAGACAGAGAGAGACAGAGAGACAGAGACAGAGACAGAGACAGAGAGAGAGAGACAGAGAGAGACAGAGAGAGACAGAGACAGAGAGACAGAGACAGAGAGAGAGACAGAGACAGAGAGAGACTCTGCACAGCTAAAGTTGTCCTGGTAAGAAAAACATGTGAATGACAAGGATTGTGGCACCAAGTCACTATCACAGCACGTCCTTTTAAAGGTGCAGTGGACAGCTCACAGGGCATTAATGTGTTTGGTTATCTCCTGAGCCACCAAGCAATGCAGATATGATGCTCTGCATACCTCAAATCCAGTGTTATTTGAAAGTAGTGGTCTGGCAAAAAAGAGAGGAAGCACTGCCTGCAGGGACAGTATCTTTAACATGGGGACTTAATAAAAAGGATTCAGAAAAATAAAAGGTCCAACACTGGTCTCCATAATAGCTCTTTTCTGTTGACATGGAGAAAAACTCATTTTCTCCAAAGCAGGGACCAGATCAGCTCACATAGGAGTATTAGGAGGAAATAACCAAACTGGGTCTGGTGGCAGGTGTGAAGAACCTCCCTTAACACAGGCGGATGTTCCTTCAGCATCATGGGTAATCTCTGCTCATGTTGAGCACCCATTGGTCAGAAACCGACATCCAAGCTGCCTTGTTAAATGCATTCAAGGTGGAGCATCCAGAGGGGGATCTAGGGATGACAGGTGCAGAGTCATAACAGTCATAGGTTGGAAGGAGAATTATTCTTTTTTGGGAAAGAACCTATCTTGTTAGTTCAGTGGAGTTCTCATCCTATTTCCTTTTGGCACCTTGTTTTTATTTGGGTGGGGCTTCTGCTTGTTGTGCCACAAAATATCCTGCTTATGTGGTGGAAACATGGGAATATGGAACACTTACACCCCTTGCTTCAGTTTACCTATCATACCTGTGTTTTAGAATCAGACTGACTGCTGTCGGAAACAAAAATACATCCTTACCAGAAACATTGCTGCATTTCCAGAAAGTTTTGGCTCCCTCCAAGCTACACTTGAGAAACATTGGAAACTTTCACAAAGTTACTTGCTGAGCAGAAAGACTATCCAGCAAACTAGTCTAACTATACATGCACCTTAATACAAACATAAAAACACTGATCTTTAAAAACACTTTAAAAAAGCTTCCATGATGGAATGGCAGCACATTGTCCACCCCCCTCCTGATTCTAGCTAATTGCCTTATCTAAAGAGACTGGATAGGAGAAGACACCATCCTTTTACTGGCAGAGCACACCCTGAACTTAACACTTGTGGCGACTCATTCTGCAGAGGAAAACTGCAAGCTCTCAAACATCCTATAATACTGGGGTCAATAAAGGGAAAGTTGCCACGTTCGAGGCTTCATTCCCCAAAAGATTATATACCCTGCTCCCAACTGAATACATCCCAAAATCTAAAGAGATTTTCTACCTGCTGTGGTTACTCCGTTTGTGAGATTTGTTCCATTTTGTTTTTTTGTAAGTCTCTTCAGCCAGGCTGTGCCTGTAAACATTGTAGAGTGAGCAGTCCAATACCCCAGTTAAGCCAGCATTTGGGAAAAGGAAAACATGTTGGTTTTCTAAATCTATTGGTCCTCAGGAGGAAGCTGACTGGTCAGACCCTCCCAAAACCTCAGATTCTGGATCCCCTTCAAAATAATGATCCCTGGGTAGCTGGAACTGGGGTGGAGCACCAGCATTACTCATAACCCAGGTTTGTACCCCATGATCAACAACGTAAATAAGTGGTTATAGCAGTAGCCACCAGTTCAGGTGAAAACTGGAGACTGTTGCCCTGCAACGTTGTGGGCCTACACTAATGGGAAAACCCTGGGGGGTATACATCAACAATGGTGACCGATTCTGTAGCCCTTGATCTCCTTCACCCAAAATGAGTTGGACTCTCCCATACCAGAGCCAGGCAATGGTACAGGTCTGACCCTTGTGATCCACACTTGTAGTACTTCCACCACACCAGGGGACCTAGAGGCCAAAGGCAAGTGATCTGAAACACACGCAGCTCAACCTCAATGCAAGAGATATGGACAACACCTTAAACAATGGGAGGGAACAAAGGCCCAAAATTAGAGAGAGAAATTAAATATTGCTCTTACAAACTTAGAAAGTTGCTAGAGTAGCGGGAATTAAACCTCAGGAAACCAAGAAAATGAAAACCAAACAAAAACACAAAAATGAGCTGGATTCAACACCCAGTACAGAAGCTTTAATCCAAATATCTTGAGCAACACGCTTTCAGAAGGTGCAATGACCCTCCTTCCTCAGAAGACAAAAACAATGAACACCATTTTACAAGCATTTAAATAAGTCTTCTAACTGATCTTTAACAGCAGAAGTGTTAATTAAATCAAGCACACCTATAAACCTATTAATGAAGCTAGCACAACCACGGATAACCACAGTTATAAGCTGAAGTTACCCATTCTTTTTAACTTTTGAATAATTCTATTAAGTTGGATATCTTGTGGCCTATTTAATGTAAAATGAAGTGGAATGTTTCCATCCCTCACCTTATTTCCCCTATTTCTCTGCAGTATGTAGTTGTGCCTCTTTTCCATTCCTCTGCAGCTGAGCAAGGAGCTTTACTTGAAAGGAGATCTGCCTCACACTGGTATATCTTTCCCACAATTTACAACATTTGCCCTCACCTCAAAATACTTCCTTCATAAATTTCTGTTATTTCTCAGAAACTTGTTTCAGTATTTTGAATATGGTATAAACTCAAAATTTTCATGTATTATTCTTTATAATCTATAATCTATTAATTTTATCTAAACTTCTGTCATAGTTATTTCTTCTGTGTTTATTTGAAATTGTTTGCTGGTGTCAAAATACTTTGGATTATTATATAATTTATAATGTGTTACAGTTTTTGTATAACTAGTATGAATCACGTTTTGTAACATACTTAGTTCTGGAGCTTTTCTCCCCAGGACTCCATTGAAAACGGGTTATTTGACCCAATGGACTATCCTGGTAAACCAACTGCAAATAAATAAAATAAATAAATTTGTAAACATTTGCTCTAGTTACCAACATACTGCATTATTGGACATCCATCCACCTTAATCATATTGCAAAATCATCATTTACAATGATTTTCCCATACAACACATTCAATAATAAATATTCCTCAATAAACTATCCAAGTAATTAAACTAAAGCAAAGCAAGTTAGTCACTGAAGTAGCAAGCATAAACACTCCAGAGATTTTCATATTTGCCCAACAAGGACCACCACCCCCAACAGCATAACCATTTCAGGAAAAAAAAAAAAAAAAAAAAAAAAAAACAACCATCTAGAAGTCTTGAAACAAGAGCATATGATAAAGATGGTCTTAAAAAACATCTTGGCAACAGGTCACAGCAGTCTGTCATCAACATCTTCTAAATATATCATACAGACCAAAATTTAAAAAGGGATATACAAGCCCCAACAGAAGGATGAAGATGGACAACAGCCAGCTATAGTATTCAAGACATCTTAGAACAGAGTCAGACTCTGCCAGTAATGCAGAGAAGAGTTGCAATACACAGCTAGCAACACAGCTAGCAAAACATGCCATAATAAAAATGGCTGTCAGGCTTGTGGTACTCAGCCTCTCCCCCGACAAAAATTCTTGGAGAACTGACTGAAAGACTTAAAATCAGTGAATTGCATCAGAGCCAAGTACACCAACTAACCATTTTAAATCACGGGAGAGCAGCAAGTCAACTGGAAAAGGGCAACATACTTATTCATAAAATGAAACAATGACACCAACTTAAAAAACCTGGAATCTGTAAAAGCTAAGTTACAGGAGACCCAAAAAGTCATTCCAGACATTCTGATTGGGTAATTGGACATACTGGATACGAGCAGTAGACAAGCTTAAGCAATGGTTAGTGGTTCATGGGGTGGAAAACACGTGTAAAATGATAGCTAGGCAACAGAACAAACTTAGAGTAATTAGCAATAAGAAAATACACAATGCTATGAAAGATTAGAGGATGCAGAATAACCATGAAAACTCAACATAGCATTTCAAATGCAATAAAGGAACACCTGCAATGCATATGGGATGCAGAAACCCACAAGAAAATCACTACGGCATGGTAAGTAGTAAATGACAAAATAGGGCTGGAGGCAGACATGTTGACAAAGGAAAGTAAGCAATGTGGGGGGGGGGGGGGGGCACCACTAAAAAGTTGTTGTATACAGAGCTGGGTAATGTGTGCAGTACTATGTACACTGTGCACCTTTATATGTAGTCTCCAGCACACTTCTGGAGGGAGAAGGTGGTGCACCAATCAACCAGTAAGACAAGGCCATGGGGAGAAAAAGCAGAAACTCTGCATTATTCTGAAGGGAATTAAAAATCCAAATGGGTACCATCTTAACTTGAAAGTTTACTATAAAGCTCTTTACCAAAAGGTGTTAGATTACAAAGACACCTTGCTCAATAAGTAGAATTAAAAACAAATATCTAAAACCTTCATATACAATAAGTTGAAATGAGAACAGTTTCAGCAAGTAACCATACACACACGCCACTAGTCATTCTGCCCAGTATGTACCTTGGTTAACTCCCACAGGCAAGATTAAGGGCAATAGAAGTTCTTGGTCCCCGGATGCATTATGCAAACTCAGATACAACATTCATAAAACCAAATGATAATGCAAATCACCACTGAAAAAGCAAATAGTTCAGCAGTGATCTTTTCATGCTTCCTGAAACCAGACAGCAACTTTCGCTGCAGCCTTAATCCAGGGAAAATGTCACCGATTATGCAGCCGCGGTGGTGCAGAAGTTAGCATTGCCGCTTCACAGCAAGAGGTTCTCCGGTTAGATTCTCGGCTGGGGTGCCTTCTGTGCAGAGTCTGCATGCCCTCCCCGTGGGTTTACTCTGGGTGCTCCAGTTTCCTCCCAAAGACTTGCAGTAGGTGGATTGGACACTAAAATTGGCCCTAGATGCGAGTGCGTGTGCGCACTCTGTGGAAGGTTGGGCACTGGGCTGGAACCGTAAAGCTCCACTGCCAATCATGAGCGGACAGATGATCCGCTGGGGCGACCCCTAACCGGGAAAGACGACAAAGTTTGTTACCACCATTCATACCATAGGATGGTGGTCTGTAGGAGGACATTTGTGATCAAGGAGGAGGAATGTGAGAGCAGTGCCAAAGATCAAATAGTGGAAGTTGAAAAAGGCGATTGAGAGGTGGAGTTCAGGAACAGTAAGGACAAGCACTGGGTGGCAGTAAAGAGTTACTAAACAGCTGGAGAACTACATGAGAGCTGGTAAGGAAACCGAAAGGTGCCCGATGTGACATCTGAACAGAGGAAGGAGGACAAGGAAGTACACGAGAATACACAAGAGGAAAAGGCTGTCAAAGAAGTGGGATTGTCGGACAGAGTACAAGGAGATACAGCGAAGAGAGGTAGCGAAGGCAAAGGCCAGCAGGTAAGGGTGATTAAGGATAATGCGGGAAGTGTAGAGGAGTATGTGTTGAGTACTTTGAGGGGCCAATGAATGAAGAGAATGTTGATGCGGGGAATCAGCAGTGCAATGGAATAGCAAGGAAGGAGTAAGGACAGCTATGAAGAGAATGAAGAATTGAAAGGCTGTTGGTCTAGATGACATACCTGTGGAAGCACTGAGGTGTTTTAAGAGAGATGGCAGTGGAGTTTTTAACCAGACTGTTTAACGAAATCTTGGAAAATGAAAGCATACCAGACTAGTGAAGTAGTAGTGTTTTGGAAGTATGTGCAGTGATGTAGTAACTACAGAGGGATAAAAAATTGATCAGTCACTGAATGAAGTTATGGATGGGAAAGTAGTGGAAGCTAGGTTAAGAAGGGAGATGATTAGTGAAGAGCAGTATGGTTTTCATGCTGGGAAAGAGCACTACAGATGCAACGTCTGCTCAGTGTTGATGGAGAAGTATAGAGAAGGTCAGGAGTTACATTGTGCCTTTGTGGACTTAGAGAAAGCATACGACAGGGTGCCTAGACAGTTGTGGTATTGTAGGAGGAAGTCAGGAGTGGCACAGAAGTATGTTTAAGTAGTACAGGATATGTACGAGGGTAGTGTGACAGTGGTGAGGTCTGCGGTAGGAGTGATGGATGAGTTTAAGTTGGAGGTGTAATTTCAGCTCCAAATCCCCTTATTTGCAGTGTTGACAGACTGGTCGACACACTAAATTAAAACAGGAGTCCCTGTGGACTATGATGTTTGCAGAGGACACAGATCTGTACTGAGATTAGGGAATGGGTTGAAGACACCCTGACAGAGATATGAAGACAGAATGTATGTGCGTGTGTATGAATGAAAGGAAGGATAGAGGAATGGTGGGGATGTAGGGAATGGAGCTGGTGAAGGGGGGAGTAGTTCAAATACTTGGGAGAAGGTGGATGAGTTTAAATACTTGGCATCAACAGTTCAGAATAATGGCGAGTGTGGAAGAGAGGTGGAGAGTATAGGCAGGGCGGAGAAGAGTGCGTCAGGAGTTATTTGTGACAAACTGGTACCAGCAAGAGTGAAAGCGAAAGTCTACAAGAGGATAGACCGACCAGCTATGTTATATGGGCTGGAGACTGTTGCATTGACAAAAAAAAAAAAAAAAACACCCACAAAGGATTCAGAGCTGGAGGTGGCAGAGTAAAGATGTTAAGATTTGCATTGGGTGTGACAAAGATGGACAGGATTAGGAATCGGTACATTAGAGGATAGGCTCAGGCTGGAGGTTTGGAGACAAAGCCAGAGAGGCGAGATTGCACATGTGCAGAGGAGGGAAGCTGGGTAGAAAAGATGCCAAAGATGGAGCTGCCAGATAAGAGGAATACCCAAGATAAGGTGAGAGGACATGCAGGTGGTTCGTGTGACAGAGTAAGATACAAAGGACAGAAAGAAATGGAAAACGTGACAGTTAACGGTAACAGACTCAAGAAAAAGATGTCAACATTTAAATGGTGCACTGGCTATAAACAAACCCTTTTTCAACGTAGCAGGAAATAACTGCTGCTTCTCACATAGCAAGAACTTTATCACTCAGAAGAAAACTAAGCCAAAGTAACAACTTTTCTATACAGCCTCATTCTCATACCAGATGTGGACCACAAGACGACTTACAAACATCTTCAGTGACAAAGACACACTAAACAGCCCAACTTCACAGGTAACCTCAGCATTACGTTAGTCACATATAACAGCAGAAAATAAGTTACAGTAAAATAGCTTAAAAAAAAACACACACACTAAATATGTGGCTATGTTATCATCCTTAAGTACTGGGGGGGGGGGGGGGGGGGGGGGTCCTGCATTTTAAAATCACTAAATTTACTACTGTGGAACTTGCAATGATTTTTGGGGGCAAGAATAAAGACCATTTAATGGTGTTATTGTAACTATCTAAACCAACCTTCTAGCAAGTACACATTTGCTCCTTTTCAGCAAGTGTACCCAAACTTGAAATTTTCCCACCTTGAAGACTACAAAAGGTTACATTCTAGCAATATTAAGATTTTTGCACAACACAAGTCCACTTTCAGAAAGTCAAACTGGACAGAAGCAGAACTACCTGGTGGCTATTGCTTAAATCCATTTATAGTTCTACGCTGCTTAAAGACAAGAGCAACAGAGAGTGTGTGGGATCTTAACAGAAAATGGTGTACCAAATCACAAGTCGCCTTCAACTAACATTTCTAAAAACTGGTAGCTGCTTTCAAAACTACTGGCTTAAATGAGAAGTGAAGCAAAAAGAAAAAAACAGCCAGAGTGGATGAAAGGAGGACATCAATGTATGCTGTACAGCACGTCCCAATCAAATTCAGACTGTCCCAATCAAATTCAGACTGGCAATATTAAAATAACAAGCCAATCCTTACCGGATAAACGGCTACAAATTTCATTTATTGAGCCTAGTTCCAGAAGGACCAACGCTTCCAAAAATTAAACCAACCCCACTTAAACTTGTAAAGTAGTTCTTCACAAGAAGTAGTTCTTCACAAGAAGTACTAAAACTTAATAAGTACCACAATACACGATTCTGCAAGAAGCAGCTAAAACGTTACAAGGCACTATCTCAGTTTACACAAAGCATTGGTAAATCCAAACCTTATTAACTTCTTGCAGACGCTCCTCCTGCTGAGCCTTCAAACGACCAAAAGCCTTCCCACCTGCAGAAAACAAAACACTGTAAATATTCTGTAGCGGTTTACTAACTAGACATCCTCGTAATATGTGCCTTACAAAAACATTAAATATTACTGCCTACCTTGCATTTCTGGTTTGTGGGGCATAGCGTAGAAATTCTGCGTACTGACAACTTAAGCAACCTGTTGTACAAACCTTTTCTGAATGCAGTTTTGATTAAAATGCAGTACTTCAGCTGTGGGTACAAAGTACGCGCAGCACGTTTTGTTCTCGCTGAGCCTGCTACTGGCGTACATAGGAATTGCAGGTTGTAAATCTCGACTCCTCCTCTCAGCTGCCACTCTCCAAGTGCTTAATTTCTTAAACTTCTGATTCACTCTTGTCCTGTCCGAAATAGAATGAGTGTCAAATTTAATAAAGTACAGAGGCGCACGTTCCATTTAAAGTAATAATAAAACAAATCATTATGTACATCATGATCATGACTGCCTACAGAAACAACGTACCTGTGGCCATTCTTAGATGAGGTTTCCTGCTGGGTGTCGAATCGTATTCTGTAAACAGTTAAAATATCAAACCATAGTAAATTTAATGTGGTGAGGAGCTACTGAATATGCAGAAAGAAAAAAAAAACAGCCCGAGAAGAGAGTAATCAGTAGAGAGCGAAGTCAGCGAACTCTTGAAAATTACCGTTTCAAGAATATATATTGAAACAGATTCAGCGTCCTCCTGCATAGTTCATTGTCCAGCAGCTCTCAGTCAATCAGTCAAATCCAGAAATAATTAGGGACAGTCCGGGACACTTTTAAAATATTAGTACTATTAACCTGCGACACTGACAGAATAACAGAATGTGAATTAATACACATTTTCATAAGTAAAAGAAGTCTATATATGACAGGTAATTCGCTATTTTTTTCCCTGTAGTGACCATTTTTAGAAGAGATCAGGTGGGTCAGTCACAGCTAAAAACTGAGTCAAAATCAGGGTCTTCCTTAAAAATCAGGGCTAGTTGAGAGGTATCCCCCCAATAAATAAATAACCACATTCTTCCGGTGATGTCCCCTTCCAGCTTCCATGCTTAAAAACAAACGAGATGCTGCGTGTGCAAAAGTCAAGCATCTACATGAAATATTAACATCTAGGGTTACCATCTGTCTCACTTTGCGAGGGACAGTCCCTTTTTGGGCAGTTGTGTCCTGATAAAAAAATTAAAAAATGGCAAATGTCCTGAGATTTTAGGACAAAATTATTTCCTATATTTTATGTAATAGTTGCATAAAACAGTTATTCTGTATCTAAAATACCTAAATGTTATAAGCAACAGAATAAGCAACTAAAATGCTACAAGAATGAGCTTTTATTTAGGCAAAAAAGTTAAGTTCTAACCTTTGCACTGACCGTGGGTATGTGTCAGCCTGTAAAATCTGATGTTTGTACCAAAAATGTCCCACTTTGGCCATTTGAAAAGGTGGCAACCCTATTAACATCACGTTTTTAAATATAAAGTAAGTATTCTGACTAGTATGCCGCTGTATGAGGGATGCAATGGTCAGAAAATCAATGCATCCCGAAAGACTTTAACTGCCTCAGCTCCTCAGCTTTAACATCTGTTGGCAGGACAAAAAACAGAGCACAATGTTGCACCAAAGAAAGGGGTCGCTTGACAGTTGCTTTTCCTTAGTAATCCCACTAACAGAATTCCGATTAGTTGTGATGTGCCAATTACATATTTACAGAAGAAAAAAATAATGCATAGTTCAATCAGGCTGGTATTAAGATGAGCATCTGCTTATGTTTTTCATTTAGGTTGTTTTCCTTAGAGTGTGTGTTTTGACTCTTGTCAAGATGGTGCAGCAACAAGTTTGTGTGCCAGTTTTGCCCTTTCCATTAAGAAATTCATGCAGGGCAGCCACGGTGGTGCAGCAGTTAGCATTGCCACCTCACAGCAAGAGGTTCTCCGGTTTGATTCTCGGCTGGGGTGCCTTCTGTGTGGTCGCGTGGGTTTCCTCCTACATCCCAAAGACATGCTGTAGGTGGACTGGACACTCTAAATTGGCCCTAGGTGTGAGTGTGTGTGCCTTCTTTGGAAGGTTGGGTCCAATGCTGGCAACTCGACAACGTAAAACTCCACTGCCAGTCATGAGCAGACAGGTGATCTGCTGTGGCAACCCCTAATCAGGAAAAGCCAGAAGAAGAAGAATTAAGAAATTCATGCACATTTCTAAAGTCCCCCTCATGCACACCAACTATACAGATTTTAGCAGAATGTCCAGATTTTGGCCTCATATTTTTGGTCCGTTTTTCATAAAATTGAGGTTTTCTGACAAATTTGTGGTAAATCATTAATGATTGAAGTTTGAAAATAATGACAGTCATCTGAGTTTCAGACTTCATATCCTACAGAAAATTCATGCTAATTCAAAACCTGTTATTCTATCAAAAGTCTGACTTTATAAAACCAATATTTAAAAATTCTCCCTATTTTTGAGTCTCTGTCCTACTTTTATTTAAGACTTGTCAAGATTTCTTGCTCGAAGACAGTGATGGCGAACCTATGACATGCGTGTCAAAGATGACACACCACAACGTTTTGCTTGACAAACCAGCATTCACCAACACAAGTTACCAAAGAAACTGAATGAACAAAAATACAAGAAATATGTGACCCTGCACTTATTTATTAAACCTCAACAACAAAAAAGTCATTAATTGATGTTAATCAAATCAAATGCAATGTGTTCCATATTTTTTTCAGTTCAATTCAAAATTACTATTAAAAGTAGGGTCATTTTTTGCTGCACTATTTTAAGCCCAATTATCAGTGCACATATCGTTTTCTCTACTGTAAGTCACTGATTTTTCTCTTACTTTTATAATACATACCAGCACACAATTGGACTACAATTTCTTAAATAAATGAATATGTAAAGAATTGTTTCTATTTGGGGGGGGGGGGGATGACACACTAACAGAGTCACAATAGGCATTTTCCGAATTTTTGACATGCCAAGCTCAAAAGGTTTGCCATCACTGCTCTAAGAGGTTGAGTGGTATGACACCAACAAAATGTACATATAATTTCAGATATTATACTTTAGTAACCATTAAAAAGCTAGTCTAGATGAACAGTCATGCATCATGGTGATAATAAGTCTAAGCGAAATGTGTACCAATAGATCTGTGCTGTGGGCATCAGTTCAAACAGTAACAAACTTCTTCTGGTTTATATAACATCATATTTCCTTGAGATGCTGAGAAAAAAACATATTCTGTAGAATACAGAGTATTTATTTATTTATTACAGTTTGATGACCTGGATAGTCCACTGGGCCTGGAAGAGCCCGTTTTCAGTGGAGGCCCGAGGAGAAAAGTTCCACAGGATATATACAATTTTACAATAGTTATACAAAAGTAAATAAAGTAGTAGAGCAGTGAAAAAATACAGAGATAATATACAATTTGTTAAAAAAGTCATAACATTTTATTATTTTTTATTTTAATTTATTAATTTTTTTAACTAGGTAAGTTTATAATTTGTCCCCTTGACTAGAACATGATTGTGACATTAAAAAGCAAACTGCCTCCCAATAACAGTCTAAGAAACAATATATGTATATTACTGTTGAACCAATGCCTACAGCACAAATCTGTTAGTACATAACTTGCTTAGACTTATGATCACCATGATGCATGATTGTTTAGTTGCTCACTTATTTTTGTTTGTTTAATGGGATAGTACACTGATCTCAAGTATTTATTCACAGCCATAGCCAGGCTGAAAAAAAAAACATTCACAAACAAGCAACAATGGCAGAGAATAGAACAAAGAAATATATTCAGATAAATGATATGTAAAATAGTAAAAAATGCCTGTTACTAACCAGTGTGTATAATTACTTCAGAGAGCAGACTGTTGAATGAGGTTAACAAGGAATTCACACTGAAGAATGTTGCAGGTACTGAGTCAGGAGGAGGAGGAGCTGGAAGATAGAGGACAGAATCAATATGAGTATTTGGTGAAGTGTTAAGACAGAAAAGAAAATTAATTGTGAGTGTTGGATGATGATTTGGCCTAAAGCCGAAGGTAGGTTTTAAACTCTTTTTTGAAGCTTGATAAGTTGCAGTTTTGTTTGAAGAAGGATGGTTGAGATTCCCAGAGAGTTGGGGCAAGAAGAGAGGAAGCATACCTGGTGGACTAGAGGGAGGATCTTAGGAAAGAAAGGGAAGGCCCATTTTCTGCCAGAATGTCAAGACGGAAATACCGGACCTGCAGAATACCGAATACTGACATGTTCAAATGTCAGTAGAGTGAAAACGTAAAAAACAAAGCAAAAACCGGCAAGCAGGAGACAAAAGATCCAACAACAATAGCGTACTATAGTTTAATATCCGCTTTCGTCACAAGACTTCCTAGACTTGAGGAAGTCTTGTGACGAAAGCGGATATTAAACTATAGTACGCTATTGTTGTTGGATCTTTGTCTCCTGCTTGCCGGTTTTTGCTTTGTTTTTTACTGGTTGCCTTTTGCTTTTGGTTACTATTATTGTTTTTTTAGAGTGAAAACGTACTGCATTAATTCTGCTCAGCTACAAAAAACACTTTGCAGTGGGGCAAGCCCCACCTGCACACTACCATGTGGTGGGGGCTGCACCCCATACACCCCACTGCAACTTATATATACCAACTTCAAGATTGCACTACAGTGGGGACAAGGGCAATTTTTCTAATCATCACTGTATAGCCATCTCCATGTTTGTGGTACTTTTCTATCTCAGAGGAATTAATGCACAATGTTTTCATGCTACTGACATTCAAACATGTCAGTATTCGGTATTTTGCAGTTCGGGTATTTCCATCTTGGCATTCTGGTCTTTGGTCTTTAGGTAGGTACGTCAACCTACTGAAATAGATCAATATATATATATATATATATATATATATATACACATACATACATATATTTTTTGTGTCTTTCGGCTTTTCCCGGTTAGGGGTCGCCACAGCGGAACTCTGGTCTGCTAACGATTGGCAGTAGATTTTTACGTACTGGCTTGCCGGGCCTAACGCACAACCTTCAATGAAGGAACGCCCATTCACGCATGTTGCTACACAGAAGATGCTCTAACTGAGAATCAAACGGGCAACGTCTAACTGTGAGGCGACAACAATACCGCAGCACCACCACCGCAGTATATATACATACATATATATATATATATATATATATATATATATATATATATATATATATTTATGTATATATAAATATGTGTAGACATATAGGTATGTGTGCATATGTATGTCTTTATATATATATATATATATATATATATATATATATGAGACACCAAAATATTCCAGCACTCAAGACACAAAAGCAGCCGGTTTGCAAATGAAGGATTTATTCCAGGCACAGTCTGCAGCACAGACCAGTTTCGCACAAAGGCGTCATCAGTGTGTGCCTTAAACAGCAGTAAGCCTCAGTTTATGTCGCAGCCTAGAAAAAACATTTAAAGAGACATGTACATCATACCCATGTAAACAATATAACAGGTTTGCTAAATGCATAACCTGCTTGCGTACAAACACAGTATGTATGTACAAAAATCCCTCCCCACTTTTACCATTAAGAATGTAAAAATCATTAAATAATGCAAGAACTCCAAAAGTTACAAAATATATGAATTGCCCAAAAAAACACCCCCAGAGTTTTTACTATGTTTATGCAGGGGGGCAAGCCCCCTGCACCCCCCACACCATCCGTAAATTAAATATACCAACTCTAAGGTCGCACTACAGTGGGGTTAGGAAATTAAATTTTTCCCCCACTGTAGTGCAATCTTGGAGTTGGGATATTTAATTTACGGGGGGTGGGGGGCAGAGCCCCCTCATGGGGTGTGCAGGGGGGCTTGACCCCTGCATAAACATAGTAAAAACTCTGTGGGATGTTATTTATAGTTGCTCTGTAGTTTTCAATGTTTTGAGGTTCGATGTTATGAGTTTTACATGTTTTGAAGTTTAGATGTTATGGTGTTGATGTTTTGAGTTTAGATGTTATGAAGAGTTGATGTTTTGATAGGTAACCATATATATATATATATATATATATATATATATATATATATATATATATATATATATATATATAGTGGTGCAGTGGTTAACATTGTTGCCTCACAGTAAGAGGTTTTCAGGTTCGGATCTAGGCTAGGGTGCCTTCCATTTGGAGTTTCCATGTCCTCCCCTGCGTTCACATAGGTTTCCTCCGTGTACTCTGGTTTCCTCCCACATTCTAAAGACATGTGTCTGGAGAGTTTCTCCCTGGGCCTCTGCTGAAAATAGACTCTGACCTAGTCATACTTTCCCAGTCAACAAATGTTAAATAAATAAATAATAAATAAATATATACAGATGTATGTGTGTGTAAACACACACACACACATATATATATATATATATATATATATATATATATATATATAGATAGATAGATAGATATATATATCTATATCTATATATATATCTATATCTATATACATACCCATATAGGCATGGGTCTATGTCAGAAGATCAAAAGTTCAAAAAACTGAAAATCAAAATATCTATAACTCAAAATATTGAAAATATTTTTAAACCAGGGGGCAAGCCCCCATTTACCCCTCATGTGGGACCCCCTGCTAATTATATACCAACTCCAAGATCACACATTGCTGGAGAAAGGGCAAATTCCATTTTTGATCTTTTGTGTTTTAGATATTTTGATTTTCAGTGTTTTGAGCTTTCAGTCTTCTGAAGGGGATCCGTAGATAGATACATTCATATAACCAACTGCTTGAATACCATATAGAATTAAACAGACTTTATATCTGAGGGATAAATCATGGAAAATATCACAGACCAGATAAAACCTTGTAAATTTTGCAAACATAAAAACACCTGAGAAATCAGGTAAAAAGTATGATAAAACACAACAAAAGCTATGACTGGTGCCAGAAGCATGGCCTCTAACTGAATGCCAAAAAATGCATCATTATCCCCTTTGGGGAAAATGTCCTCCCCACTAATTATCACATTAATAACAATGTACTAAGCAGGCAATCAGTTTATTTTTATTTTATTTTACATTTGATGACCGGGAAAGTCCAACTGGACACAGGTCCATTTTCAGCAGAGGCCCAGGGAAAAAAGCTCCGGTTAATACAATGCTACAATACATACATTTAAGCATTTAGAAGGCATAATTAACATTTTGGTATAGAGCATAAACAATCAATAGCATCAAAATAAACTATTCAGCATTTCTCCACAGTCATTTAGATCAATACCATGTAATGCACTATTGTTTGTTAAAAATAAGTATTCAGAGGTTACAGGTTTCTAGTAAGCATAGGTATTCTGAGGTTAGAAACTTATAGGTGATCCTTGATGGAAACCTTGTAACTGCAATATAGTGGCTTAGCCTGGGGAGTCGCATGTGCATAGCCAGTTGTTAGTATAGTGGGTTTTGAGTAATTTCATAAATAGTGGAGCAGAGTTTGTAGAAGTTAATTGGATTGGGAGTGAGTTCCAGATTTTTGCTATAGTACAGCCAAAAAGAGCTTTACCTGCTTCATTCTTATGTTTGATGACTATTATGAGATTTTGGTCTGTTGACCTTAAGGTTTGGGTGGTGGTGTAAGGCTGTATTAGATCCTGTAGAGCTGGAGTTTTATCAGAGAGGTAGAACAGTCTGTGAGTTATAGAGAGTTGAGTAGTAAGAAGTAGTTGGGGCAAATCAAGCCAGCTAGGGTGTTTGAGGGAAAGACAGTGATGGGATCTACTAGAGACACCTGTAGCAAACTTGGCAATTTTATTATAACAGGATGCCATTCTGTTTAGTTCACCTTGGCGAAGATTAGTCAGGATAAGGGAGGCATATAGTAGGGTGGATAATAGGTGTGTTCTAGCAATAGTGGCTTTGGCATAGTTCATAGGTAAGTACTAGGCTATTGGCCCTGGGGCCTATACAAGCCCAGCCAAAAAGGTACCCTGGCTTTTGCCACCCAAGAAAATTATTTTCCTGTGCCACTGTCGAGCAGAGCCACAGAGGTGATCCCCAGGGTGAATTTCCTATTTCCCATCCAATCATCAAGATTTTTCTTGAAGAGTGCTAATGAGGAGCTTTGTTTGATATAGATAGGTAGTTTATTCCAGAGTATGGGAAGTTTCTGAGTAGGTATTTACCCTACAGACACAAGGTGCAGGGTTTGGTTGGTCATGAATTGCTTGTTCCGATATAGGAGGCCAAGCTTTTTGTTCACTTTTTTGATTGTTTGGGCTATGTGTATGTCAAACTTTAGGTTGTTATCAATTACTTCTCCTAGGAGTTTTGTGTCAGTTGTTGGGGTGAAAGAGGTGTTATCCTTGGAGTTTATGGTGCAATCATTGTTTAGTGCAGGAGCTCTACCAGGACTGAAGAGAAGTAGTTTTGATTTTTTGGGATTGAGTATAAGTTGAATGCCAAAAAAAACATGATTCAGCCAGAGTAAAGTTATGCTGTGTTATTGTTTGAAGCTCGCTTAAGGTTGGGGAGGCACATATGATAGTAGTGTTGTCTGCATATTGTACTATAGAGGCAGAAGAGGATGTGGCAGCTATCTGATTTGTAAATATGGAGAACAGTAAAGGACCAAGTATGGAGCCCTGAGGGACTCCTATGGATACTTTTAGAAGGGAGGATAGCTGGTCCTGCCAAAGAACTGCTTGTTGGTGGCCTGATAATTAGCTGTTGAACCATGATATTGTGAAGGAGTTAATGTTAAGGGCAGATAGAGTTTTGAGAAGCAGGGTGTGGTTGACCATATCAAAGGCTTTAGATAAGTCTAAGAATATAGAGGAAACAAAAAGTCCGTTGTTTCTATGGATATTGACTATGTTGGTATATGAGAGTAGAGCAGTGGTGGTACTATGGGAGGGTTCGAAAGCCATGTTGAGGTGTAGATATAAGGTTATTTTAGGAGGTATTGCATTAGTTGTGTATGCGCTACTCTTTCTAGTATTTTTGATAAAGGAGATAAAATTGTAATTGGGCAGTAGTTAGTGAGCTCAAGGGAGTTTCTACCTTTGTGGAGTGGAATAATATGAGATTTTCCACAGGTAAGGTATTTTGCATTCTGCTATGGATCTATTTATGAGGACAGACACAGGGTAGGATACAGTTTTGGCTGTTAGTTGAAGGAAATCAGCAGGAAGTTTGTCAGCAGCTAATGTGGTAGGTTTTAGCTTCTTGAGGAGTTTAGTAATAAGTTGGGTAGGAGCTGGAGTTAAGGAAAAGTTAGAGAGAGTCTGTTGTGTGGGAGGGTTAGTTGGGGTTGGAGATGGAGTTGCGCTGGTGGTGTTATTTATGGTGTTAGAGCTAGGACTGTTTTTGTAAAGAATTTGTTGAATTGTGTAGGGGTGTCCTCTTTGCTGGTTGGAAGTATGGTTGTGGGAGTGCCGGTTTTACCTGGATGCAGTAATTTTCTTATTGAGGCCCAGAATTTCTGGGGGTTATGAGTGTTTTTCTCTTGTCAGCTTTTGTAGTAATTGATTTTATCGAGTCGTATAAGTTGTTTGGACTTGTTCCGTAGTGCTAAGTAGTTTTGTTTTGAGGTAGAGGTTTTAAGTTTATGATATTGAGCCCAGGCTCTGTCTCTGACCTTCATTTTGGTTTTAGTTTCTTTTGTTAACCAAGGGGCATAGTTTGTCTTAACTCTGATGGTTCAGGCTGTTGCATGATGGTTTAGGATTGAGAGAAAGTTTGTATTAAAGTAATCTATTGCTTCATCTAGGGGTAGGTATTTTAGGGGAGTCCAGTTACAGTATTTTAGTTTGTTGTTTAGGTCCTTGGCTTGGAAATTTGTTTTATTGTAGACAATTCTAAGGATGGGTTGTTTACTATGGTGGGATTTATGTCTAATGAGGTAGGTTGGTTGGTGATTGCTCAAATTGTCTGGTAGGCAGCCTGATTGTTGTGCTAAGGTGAGGTCAGACAGAAGTATCGAATCTAAGATGGATTGACGTTTGGATTTCTTATCGACTCTTGTGGGGTTATCTATGATTTGGGTGAAACCATGAAGATTAATATGTGTAGAGGGATTAAATTTGGTACAGTCAGACCAGTCAATGTTAAAGTCTCCTAAGAGAATGGTCTCTTGTGGATGGGAGGTAGACATCCAGTGTAGCAGGTTTTCCATAGTGGCAATGTTATTTCCTGGTGGGATGTAGGCACCTGCTATGACTATAAGTTTGGTAGAGTTTAATTTTAATTTAGCAAGAATAAGTTCTATATCAATTACTTCCTTGGAGTTGTAGCTAATCTGTTCCACTGTAAGATTATTTTTGTACAGTATGGCTACGCCTCCTCCTATTTTCCCTATCCTATCTTTCTGCATAATATTATAGCCAGGGGGAGTAATCTCATTATCATGGTGTTCTGTTCTCAGCCAAGATTCAGTTAGTATGGCTAAGTCTGGTTTATATAAAGTCAATAGGGCATGGAGGTCCTGAACTTTGTTAAGTATACTTCTTATATTAATGTTTAAGAGAAGTAGAGTGGAGGTTGCCCTTCTATAAAGAGGGTTAGTTTGGGTTAGATTTGTATGGATTGAAGAGTTGGGTCCTGGGTTAGGGTGTATGTCTCCAGAAGAAGTTAGTTTCTGAGTTAGATATAGGTAGAAGTTAAATAGTTTCTGTAGTATTTTCACTTGTTTTTGGGATAAGTAGGGGTTTATTTTGCTTGGTGGTTTATTATTTATGTAGGTATAGTGATGGGTTGGTGATAGGTCACATGGAGATATTGGGGATTGAATTTGTTTTAGTGATTTGGGTATGGTATCTGTTTGCCACTGGGTTGGTTTGGTGAGATGAAGTTGTGTGTGGTAGGATGTGAGGATAGAAAAAAGGAGGAGAACATAAATAGTCATTGTGTAATATGCTAAGTGTAGGTGAGGGAAAGGCATTTTATTTATTTCCTATCCTCTTCCTTATGCTACTTGTTGTAGTAGGGAAAGGTGAATGAGAGTAGGGGCTGTAAAGCTAGAAGTAAGAGAAGCTATCAAAGGGTTTAGCAACAAGGGTGTGGTGTAGTATGATCAAGTGGGGGATTGAAGGTGTGAAGTGAATGATTGAGTGGGTGTATAAGTTAAGATGGGAGTGGCCAGCAACTATAAGTCTAATTGAATTGGGGGTGTGTGGGAATGGGGGTAGGGTATGGGAGCGGAGTGAGTCCGGAGCGGAGGGCAAATGGAGTGGGTAGCACCCACCCTTGGAATGGACTGCCCCTAGAGACACTAGCAAAATAAACTATCTTGAAAGATACTAAATGCAGATAGGTGAGAGGAATGGCTGCTATATCTTGGGAATGAAGAGATATCAAAAGTAAAGTAATGGTATTGAAGAAGGTGGATATAATAGAGAGAGTAGGTCAAAGAGGAGGGGAGAAGCTTACAGGGAATTAACAGAGAAAGAACTATCAGGTGAAGGAGTGGGGTAAAAAGAAAGATGGGTGGCAAGAGACTGAGATGTCCTAGCAGCAAGCTCCCCAATTAGGGCAGATAAATAAGTATATCCAAAAGGAGTAGAGACATACACTAGTTGCACTTTAGAAGCTGCTCTGAATCACCGGAGCTGTACTTGGAGGTGCCGTTCGCAGTGTACTTTTGTAATACTGTGGCTGTGCTGTTAAGCAAGGCCTGGGAACTAGGGAGAGAATAATAACCTAAAGTAAGAAAGAAGGTTGAGCTTACCAACAGTGTTTAGTAAACAGAGAACTGTACTATCTTATTGTTTTACCTTGTAAAGACCTGCAAAACTCAGTTATTAAGCTGTGAAGTCATTAGCTACTGGAGCTAAAACAGACCAGGACTACAGGCACTATTACAATCTTTTCCATTTGTGGTTGAATACGTTAATTGCCAGACGGTTATTTTGGTATAAAAATGAGCAAAAACTCAATTATTAAACTGTGAAGGCATTAGCTACTGGAGCTAAAAACCAAGACTGCAGCCACTATTTCAACCCTTTCCACTTGCGGTTGCATTTGATTAATTGGCGGATGTTTATTATGGTATAGTTGACCCAAACAGTTGTAAACTGTAAAGTTTTCAGCCAATTTAATTAGTACTACACCCGTACACACTGTTCGATCCTTTAAAAGATCTACAGTGTTTTTGCCTAATACCACACACTTATTTAGTACAATAGGCTGATATAGTTATAGATGCAAAGCCTTTGGCTACTGCAGAACCATTGTTTCCACTCAAATTGTTATATGTGCATCTAAGTTATCAGTCGCTACTGCCGCTACATCTCAATGTTAAACAGTAGAAGCTACCAAAGCATTTAGGTTATCAGTCGCTAATGCCGCTACACATCACAATATTAAACAGTAGAAGCTAACAGAGCATCTAGGTTATCAGCTGCTAATGCTGCTACACAGTTCAGTGTTAAACAGTAGACTCTAACAAAGCATCTAGGTTATCAGTCATTAATGCAGCAGCACATCCCAATGTTATACAGTAGAAGCTAACAGTCTGATAACTACGCAATGCTTCACTTAAAATGTACAACACTAAAATTCTAAACAGTGAAGTATAGCATTTATGCCTTAAATTAACAAAATTTTATGACATAAAAAGCAATGCCCGTAGTTAGGTAATGCATGTACAGTTGTGATGTAATGAGCAAAGCATAATCAGAAACTTAAAAAATCTTACTGGGAGCACGCTGCTGGAACGCTCACTCTGGCAAGAAGGGGGCGATTAAAGATGGCAGTCAGCTGTTACCTAGGTGTTTCAAAACCTCTGACCGTGGGACATGTGAACCATGAAGGGTAGGTGGGGGGGCAGGGAAGTGATACAGTAGGAGTAGTGCAGTATGGGGCTAGCAGAAACTAGCACAGGAAAGTTAAGCACCCACCCTTGGAATGGCCTGCCCCCTAGAGACACTAGCAAAATAAACTATCCCGAAAGATACTAAATGCAAGTAGGTGAGAGGAATGGCTGCTATATCTTGGGAGTGAAGAGATATCAAAAGTAAGGTAATGGTATTGAAGAAGGTGGATATAACAGAGAGAGTAGGTCAAAGAGGAGGGGAGAAGCTTACAGGGAATTAACAGAGAAAGAACTATCAGGTGAAGGAGTGGGGTAGAAAGAAAGAAGGGTGGCAAGAGACTGAGGTGTCCTAGCAGTGAGCTCCCCAATTAGGGCAGATAAATAAGTATATCCAAAAGGAGTAGAGACATACACTAGTTGCACTTTAGAAGCTGCTCTGAATCACCAGAGCTGTGCTTAGAGGTGCCCGTTTGCAGTGTACTTCTGTAATACTGTGGATGTGCTGTTAAGCAAGGCCTGGGAGACTAGTTGCACTTTAGAAGCTACTCTGAATCACCAGAGCTGTGCTTGGAGGTGCCCATTCGCAGTGTACTTCTGTAATACTGTGGCTGTGCTGTTAAGCAATGCCTGGGAGACTAGTTGCACTTTAGAAGCTTCTCTGAATCACCGGAGCTGTGCTTGGAGGTGCCCGTTCACAGTGTACTTTTGAAATACTGTGGATGTGCTGTTAAGCAAGGCCTGGGATACTAGTTGCACTTTAGAAGCTGCTCTGAATCACCAGAGCTGTGCTTGGAGGTGCCCATTCACAGTGTACATCTGTAATACTGTGGATGTGCTGTTAAGCAATGCCTGGGAGACTAGTTGCACTTTAGAAGCTTTTCTGAATCACCGGAGCTGTGCTTGGAGGTGCCCGTTCGCAGTGTACTTCTGAAATACTGTGGATGTGCTGTTAAGCAAGGCCTGGGAGTGGGAGCATGCTGGTGGAATGCTCACTCTGGCAGGAGGGGGCGATTAAAGACAGTTGTGAGGGACTTGGGCACCCAGGTTGATAGCAACCTGAATTTTGACCATCACATTGCCTCCATTGTACGGAAGGCTTTCTACATGGCCCACCTCATAAATAAGGGTTTTTCATCCAGGAACAAGGTGGTTATAACATCCCTGTACTCCTCCCTTATCAGACCCATTATTGAGTACAATGCCCCCTTCGGCATGTATCTTGCCAAGCACACGCAGCAGCTGGAGAGATCACAGAGGTTCCTGACCAGGAAAATCCAGGGTCTCAAACACCTATACTATACAGATAGGCTGAAAGCCCTGTCCCTCTACTCAGTTTCATATAGACTGCTCAGAGGTGACCTGTGTCTGGCATACAAGGCCATTTCAGACCCAGCTGTGATGGAGTTGCTGCACATCCATAAGACAAAATCCACTTGGGCAACCCACATGCAAGGACTTAACCTGGTCTGTGATATTAATAGAACTTGTTGGCAGGATAGATTTGTGTCCCAAAGACTCCCCATCTGTGGAATACACTCCCTCTCTATGTCAAGCAGAGTACCTCTCTAGCCCTCTTTAAGAGGACCCTGGACTGGATGGGAATCAGAAAATATACCCTGGGATCCCACTTGTGTCCCTGATGGACAGGGAAAACAGGTGCTGACTTTGAGGGAACATGGGTGAAATTCTTGGCTAGGCTTATAAGGACCACTGGGCCAATAGCCTAGTATCATCCTATGAACCTATAATAATTTACAAATTAACCACAAAAATAAACCTAAACACATTTGTACCACTATTAACAATCTACTCATCAAAGTAGACAAATCACCTACTACCAAAACATATAGAATAAACAAATAAACAACCCAAAAAGATTCTGGGCAGCAGTCAACTCTATATTACAACCAGGGAAGACATCCACCCCCACTCCTAAAATAGTGAATAACCAAGACAATATCCCCACATAGTTTAACTAATTCTTCAAAGGAACTATCCAAAGCCCAGTTAACAACCAACTGGGCTCCAACAACCCCACTCCAACAAAAATAAATGAAACAAATAGCAATCACCCCAACTTCATCTTCAACCAGTACCAACCAAGATCCTACAAAAACTACTCCTAAAACTTAAACCAACCTCTACAGCCGCCAAAAAATTACCAACAGAATACCTTCAACTAGCCGCTGAAGCTATAGCCTATCCTGTCTCCATCCTAATAAACAGATCTATCTCTGAGTGCAAAGTACTCCAGCTTTTGAAAATATCTCATATAACTCCACTGCACAAAGGGAGTAGCTCTCGAACTCAGTAACTATTGCCCTATAGCTATACTATCCCCCCATCAAAACTTCTCAAGAGAGTTGTTCACATGCAATTGATGAAGTACCTCCTAGAAAACAAATTGCTATCCACACAGCAACATGGTTTCAGACCCTTTCACAGTACCACCACCATGCTTACATCATTTACTAACATTGTCAATAACCACAAAAATAATAGACTGCTCATAACTGCTGCACTCTTAGATTTATCCAAAGCTTTTGACATGGTTAACCATGAAAAACTGCTTTACTCACTATCCACCCTAAACCTTAGCGTCTCTACTGTTTCTTGGTTTAAGAGCTATCTAGATGGTAGGCAGCAAGCTGTAAAATGTCAAAACTAACTCTCTCCCTTATTGCCTATCTTCCTAGGGGTTCCCCAAGGCTCCATCCTGGAGCCACTGCTCTTCAGCCTATTTACTAATCAACTCCCATCCAACATTCCCAAAGCCTTGATAGTCCAATATGTAGACGATACCACCATAATATGCGCAGCCAACACCCTAGACCTCCTCCTCTCCCAAAAAATAAGAATGCTTTTCCCTAGCCGAAACTTGGATCACCAACCAAAACCTCATTCTTAATCCAGCTAAAACAAAACTACACTTCAGCCCCCACAGATCTTTACCCCCCTCATATAGCTTTACAAATTCCTCACACAACAATACCCCCATCATCCCTACCAATCATGCCAAACTGCTAGGATTGGAAATTGACAATCACCTTAGATTTGACATACACATTTGCCAGACCATAAAAAAGTTCATAAAAAACTGGGTCTACACTATCGCAACAAACAATTTCTCTCCAACCACTCCAGAATTACTATAGCCAGGACACACCTGCTATCCACCTTCCTTTATGCCTCCCTTATGCTTACCAATCTCCGAAAAACTGACCTAAACAAACTTGACAGCTGTTATTATAAGATAGCTAGATTTGCCACAGTATCACCCCCTAGAACACACCATTGCAAATGCCTCAAATAGCTGCCTGAATTGGTTAGAACTCCTGCTAATGCTTCAATTAAATCAACTATCACTCGCACACAAATTATTATATGACTCAGACAACACCCCAGCCTTACAACAACTACTTCAACCCTACACCACTACCAGATCCTTAAGATCAAGCACCCAACACCTCCTTAACAGAACCAAATTTAACAATGAGGCAGGTAAATCCCTCTACAGCCACTACATCTCTAAAATCTGGAAACTCCCTTCCTGCCCATATAACAAGTAATAACTCATCAACCCAATTCAAGAAACTACTCACAATTCACTTCCTGAATAACAGACTATGTTCCTGTACTACCCCTGGCTAGTAATTCATTATTTTTACTATTATCAACCAGATTTATAGTTTAGCTACAGACATTTATTGTCTATAAGTTAAGATGTACAGTCTCATCTTAGGCAGGAAGACTAATTGTACATCCAATTTCTCTAAAGGTGTAAGAAATGTGTCTCATGTATGTTGTCAAATGTGCCTTTTTGTAAAACTTATTGTCTTAGGTTCATAGATTCATAGGTAGGTACTAGGCTATTGGCCCTAGGGCCTATATAAGCCTAGCCAAATGGTACCCTGGCTTTTGCCACCCAAGAAAATTATTTTCCTGTGCCCCTGCCAAGCAGAGCCACAGAAGTGATCCCCGGGGTGAATTTCCTATCTCCCATCCAATCATCAAGATTTTTTCTTGAAGAGTGCTAATGAGGAGCTTTGTTTGATATAGATAGGTAGTTTGTTCCAAGTATGGGAAGTCTCTGAGATAGAAATCTATCCCTCCAGCATGTTCTGTTTATTGTGGTGACAAGGTTTAGGCCCCTAGAGCATGTAGCTCGGAGGGATTGGGATTTCTTTACGTGGAGCATGTCCAACAGCTCTGGGTTTGACATAGCTTTGTATGTTAGGCAGAGATCGCTTCTGAGTAGGCGATATGCAACAAAGTAAAACTGGAGTTTTTGAGACAGTCTGCGTAGGGCATCTGTTTGAGGCTGGTAATCCTCTTTGTGAGGTATTTCTGTGGCCTTTCCAGTTGTTGTACATGTCTTGTGAGGTACATACCAAAAGGGGCGTTGTACTTTATAATGGGTCTAATGAGTGATGAGCAGAGGGGAACAATGACCTCTTTTTTCCTGGATGAGAAAGCTTTTGTCATGAGGTGTGCCACGTAGAAGGATTTCCTGACTACTGTGGTAATGTGATTATCAAGGGAGAGACTACTGTCCACCTGTGTCCCAAGGTCTCTTATCACAGTTTCGGTGTTAAGTAGACTACCGCCTATGTGGTAGTTCATGGGTACAGAGTTTTTACCAAAAGGGATGACAATGCGCTTTTTGCCATTGAGCTTGAGGCCTTGGCTTTGACACCAGGCATCTGTCTCAGTGAGGCCCTTTTGTAGGATGTCCACATTGTTAGGAGATTTGATTATGGCTCCTAGTTTGCAGTCATCTGCAAACTTTGTTAGCCAAAGACCTTCTGTGTTAGCCTGTACTTCAGAGAAGTAGATACCAAACAGGAGAGGACCTAGGACTGAACCCTGTGGTACTAGACTTTTCACTGGTCTGAAGTTGGATTTAGAGTCTGCTACTTTCACAGTGTGGTTTTGGTCAGGGAGCCAGTTGGCAAACCATCTTGTGACATAGGGATTTATACCTAGTTTAGTGAGTTTGTCTATAATTCCAGAGTGGGGGATGGTGTTGAAAGCCTTGGCGCGATCTAGATAGGCTGTGTGTACCACCTTACCCTCATCTACAGCTTTGGTGACTGCTTCAAAGAAGTCTATCAGGTTTAGGAGACATGATCTGCCTTTTACAAACCCGAACTGGGTAGGGTCCAGAGTTTGGAGATTACCAATGTCATTGTTTATAAGTTCCATGATGATATGCTCCATAGCCTTGCAGACCATGCTTGTCAGGCTAATGGGGCGGTAGTTCCTGGGGTGGCTCACTCTTTGTGGAGTGGGATAACTGTTCCTGTGCACCATTCAGTGGGCACAAAGCCTGAGGTGAGGTTATCTATTAACTATGAAATTGTTATGGAGCTTTTCTCCCTGGGTCTCCACTGCAAATGGACTTGTATCCAGTTGGACTCTCCTGGTTAACAAATGTAAAATAAATAAATAATACTCAACCTAATCCACTACTAGCTAAAAATCAGTGTAATAAATTCTGGTACCGTAAACTCATAATTTACAAAAGCTACTGCCAGTCTAATAAAGGTGAAGACACTTCAAATGAACTTCTTCACTTAAATGGTAACAAAGATACTGTATCCTTCATCCTTGTACCAAACAATACTATCAGAAAGATGCTTAAAAGACTAAAAGCTACCACTGTAACATCTAGCAGTGTACCTTCTGAATATCACCAGAGTGCCACTGCCTCAACAGCATATGTTGTATCTACTCTAATAGACCAATCCATCAAAGAATAATATGTTCCCACAGTGTGGAAATAATCTTATATCATTCCATTATACAAATGCAGTACTTTCTACAGCTGATGAACTAACTTGGCCAACAACAGTCTGCTCTCCCCCATACAACATGCCTTCAGGCCATGACACATTACTTAAACATTAGTATCATTCCCTGCAATTTAAAAAAATAACAACTAATAACATAAATTTTCTGAGACCTGTCCCAAACTTTTTATATTTTGGCACATTCACTACTCTTAATTTAACAGGAAGGATGCCACATTAAAATGGCTCAAAAGGCTACCATTATCCCAGTGAAAAGTGTTCACTGATAAAGCAACTACTCCTTTTTTCTACTTATAACAGTAGTTACTTAGGTCTTCAATTGAAATATATACCACCGTGCAAAAAGACAACTTTATCCAATGTGCACATGACTCAGCATTGCCACTCGCTCCATCTTCTATAATGCAGCTTCAAATCTTGACTCAAGATAATTTTCTCTTGAAAATTGGGTCATACTCTCGCAGTTAAAAAAGGTTAATCCTCTTTGCTCCCACTACTAGAAAGAGTAACTAAAAATGAAAATTACTTCCCACAGTAGAGCAGATTACTAGAAGCAACATATCTTGTTAAAAAGGCTAACCAACAACTTGGTCTATTATATAAGGCCAAGCCTAATAAACTATGCTTGACCAGGGGTGTGTCTGCCCTTAGGCCCATTGTGAGGCTGCCCCCAGAAACCACACTTAATTGATCACCTCAGCCTACAAGTGTTACACCAGCATACACAGGGTAAACCATAATCTGCAGAAATGTCAAGCTTCCTCCCAAGCAGCTATGGTGTCCTCATGCCATTCTACCTCTTATTCTCTCGCTTTATCTCTCTCTTTGGCCTATTGCTCACTAAAACAACATGGGAATGTTGGTAACCCAGAGTCCAGTGGGGTTAGACCTGACAACATGAACAACACTGAGATTAGAAGCAAGCTTATAGAGCACCACACTGCACAGAATCATCAGCTCACCCTACATATGAGTCAACAGAAAAAATAGCCACATCTGTTACAAATCTACAAAACAGTGTTCACTATTGTTCTGTACTATAGACATTAGACTGGCTAGAACTACAAAATCACTGTCCCTCTACCAATTCAAAAAGGTTCATAGCACCCTTTACAAACCTGATATGAGTTTTGCTATAAATAACTTCATTCAAAAATATATTCTGCCCAGGCAACTTAAAACTGCAAATAAGAAATTATTGCTAAGAAAGTAGTGTCAGTGACACAACAGGTAGCACACTCATCTTCTGATGCCTGATGAAGTCTGTGGGCTCTATTCCCACACCAGGTAGACTGATTCCTGACACTGCAGTACAGATCCTGATTATGCTTTTCTTCAGATGAGATGTTAAAATGAGACCACATCTACATGAGTTGGTGGCAGCTCAGGTGGATATAAAAGATCCCATGGCACCTATCCAAAAGAGTAGGGGTTCTTTATTTACACAACTATTTACAATGTACATATTTACAAATAACTTACATTACATACTATATTCCTTCATTACTGATAAATCTTTACATTCATCCCTACTCTTTTTTACACAGCCACCACTTAATTTTCCTTATTATACTTGGTAATATCCACTTTCCATTGAACATTATTTCATTCAGTCTTTCATTCTAAATTGTCCACATAATGCAAACTTTTTTTATCCAAATTATTAACATATTCTTTATTATGTTTCCCATAAAAACATATTCAATCATATCCATGTTTATAATCTTGTAATTAATTAACTATTTTATTTTTTTATTATTTTTCCATACATTTTTAACTTGTTTACATATTAAAAATGGCATTCCAGCTCTCCACAATAAAGGCTAATTATTTCATTTACTTTTTTATAAGGCATATTTCCTTTTACTGATAACGTATTACTTTGCAACCTCCACAAGGCATCTTGGCATACAATATTTTCAAACATCATCTATTTCTTTGCTTTATAGCTTTTACCTTTTTCTCTGTTAAATGTTCTCAAATAATTTTGGGATCTATATTAGATACTCGAACATTTAAAAGTTCAAATCACTAAAGAATGAACTTTAATGATCGAACTTTTTAAAAGTTTGAATATATATAAAAATTAAAAAAAAAAAGAAAATAAAAAAAGAAAAACTAAAGGTTAGTGATTCAAACATTTAAACGTTTGAATATCTAATATAGACCCTAATTTTGCAATATCATATTTTTGTACCATATTTTCCTATTTTCTTCTATTACGTCTAGATTTAATTTCCACAATTTTATTTTTTTCTTAATACATTTTTATTTTTTTTATTTCTCCATTCTTGCAATCTGTTATGTACATTTGTAATTACCTTCTTCAATTCTTCATTTTTAGCAGTTAATATTATATCATTCATATTATCAGCATAAAATATATTGCTCCCTTTTCCTGTATCTATTTACTTTTATTAATTCAATATTTAATCTTTTTATCACACTATTCATAGCAATTACAAATGAAATACTAACTACTCAATGGGCATCTTTGTTTTACACATCTTTTCATCTCTATTTTTTCACCTAACCAATCATTTACTAAAATTCAAATTTTAGTATTTTTATATACTGAGTGACATATTTTCTTGATGTTTGTACTAAAATTATATTCTTCCTTTATTTGATATAAGATATTCCCATGGTAGTGGTGCTGTGGTAGCATTGTCGCCTCACAGCAAGACTTTGTCCCGTTCGATTCTCAGCTAGAGCGTCTTCTGTGTGGAGGCTTGCGTGAATAGGCGTGCCTTTATTGAAGGTTGTGCATCAGGGCTGGTAAGTCGGCACATAAAAATCCAATACCAAACATTAGCGGACCGGAGTTCCTCTGTGGCGACCCCTAACCTAAGCCGAAAGACACATTCAAATTTGATATAAGATATTAGCTCTGTTGAATCAAATGCTTTATTTATACCAGCCACTACTAATATTCTTTCTTTTTGTCCTTTCCTAATATCATCCACTATTTCCCTAATTATCATTAATAACTCTTGGCTTCCTTTTCCTTTAACCCCATAAATATCTTATTCCATTATATAATTCAATTTATATTCTAATTTTTTTTGTATTATTTTCATAAATAATTTATAATCACTATTATTCAACATTAATGGCCTCCAATTTTAAATCTCATTATTTTCTCCTTTCTTCCATAAAAATGTCATAACACCCTTACACATTTCTCCATAATTAATCCCATCATTCAATAAATATCTTTATTAAAATTTCTTTTTGCCACTGAATCAAATTCCTGTACACTAAATATTGTATACCATTTGATCCAGCTGCTAAACTTATTTATTTTATTCATTGCACTGTATGTTTCTGTAATTGTAATTTGTTTTCCCAGTACTTTCTTCATTTCTTCTGGAAACTGTTTAACCCTCCACTGATTTTTCCTTTTTCCCTTTCTTTCTTATCATTGCTTTCACATACATAACTACAATGCCCATTATATTTGTCTGTTCTCTTTCAATTTTTTCCTTTTTGATTTTTTATTTCTCTCATTATACCACTACCTTCTTTTATTTTTATACTTAAATATGGTGATACTTCTTCCTATTTTCCTTGTAAAATTATATTTTTGCTTATATAATAAATCTTTTATTTTCTCTCAGTTCTTTTCATGAATTTCTTCTTTTCTAAAATATTCCCCTTCATTCTCATCAAGACTATTTAAAACCACTTTTTTACTTCTCTGTATTCCTTTTTGTCTGTTCCTATTTTTTTCCACATTAAATAAATTATTTTATATTTTTCTTTAAATGTTTTCCACCATTCTGACCAAATTTTATAAAAATCTCTCATAGTCAAATGATCCTTCATTAGCATTGTTATATCTTTTCAGCCTTTCTCATTCCATTCCTTTTCATTAATTCTATTAATTCCTCTCCAGACTTTTATATATTCTTTAGTCTCATCTATTTCAATGTATAATGCTAAATGAGCCAAAAATCCAATTTATACTTCTTCTTGTATCACAGTTCTCTTGGTTTTAGATAACAAAAAATATCTTTTTTGAAGTTTCCCTCTTCGATATGTAATTTTATTCAGATTCCATAATTCTAACCTTTCACATTTTATTACTTCTTCCATTACTTTCTTATCTAATCTATTTTTTTTACTTTTTACATCTTAAATAACAGCTATAGTTTACTGTTACTATTATATCCATATTTACTGTAACATAGTCTTATATTTCTTGAAATAATTTCTCCCTATCCTTGTATATCACATACGCATATATTGCTGTTAATCTATACATGTTCCCTTCCCATCTAAAGTCTACTACCATCAATCTCCCTAATTTAAGTATAATCCAACACTTTTATCACCTTTATATACAATACAGCAATCCCTGAACAGTTTTCATAATCCAAATTCCATATAATATCCCCTAACCATAATGCTTCTGTTTGTTCTCTTTTTTCTTTACTCAAAACCCATAATATCTTCTAACACTGTCAAATCTACATCATGCTTTTTACACTATTCTATCATTCCAATTCTCCTAACTACATTCTTTATACTATTAACATTAATAGATAAAATCCTAAGATTATTTCTCACCATTTTCTTTAGTTTACTATAAATTGTTTATTTATCCTTTTCCTTTCTTTTTAACTTTCATTCCTAAATCCAAAAATTTTCTTTTGCGATCTTTAACCCTTTTCCAGCTTATGTTTGCTTAATCATTAACTTCTGTTCCACTAACCCTCTCACCTTTCCCTTTTTGTGCATTATTCATAGTTTCCTCTTGATTTATGTCATTATTCCCCCTATCTTTCTGTTGTTTTCCCTGTTTCAATTTCTCATTTTCATTTATATTTTCTTTATTATATTTTGCTTCCTCACATTCAAATCTTTTCTCCTTCCCACAATCCATCAATATATGTCCTGTTTGCTTAAATTTTTAACACATTTTTTCACAGTTTTTAGCATCATGACCAGTTTTCCAGAATGAATAACATCTCATTTTATCACAATTATTTACAAAACATCCCTCCTTCCCACTGAAAAAAACATGTTCTTGGTTGTCCCCAGTATTTAAAAACAGCTCTATGACCATCAACATTAATCATGCTTGGAATATGTAATTGTACCATTTTCAAAATCACATTACAGTCCCAAGATGCTGTCCAAAGTCCTCTATTATCAATAACTTTAGAAATGCCATTTACTTCATTCTGAAAGTTCATTAACAAGTATTTTTTAGTCTCTCTCTGTCAGTGTCTGTCTGAAATTGTATACTAACTTTTTCTGCATTTCTCCAAAAAAGTCTTTGTAATATATTTGTTCTATGGCTATATATATATATTTTCTTTTTGTATTCTTTTTAAAAAGTTTCTAAAATTTCATCTGTCTCAAAAAATGTCCTAATAAGTTTCTCTTTTAATCAAAATAAAAGCTCTAACCCTCTTGTGCCTTTATGCCTAAAGGCACAAATATCTTGTCCCACAGTTCGTACCTGTCCATTTCCAATTCTTCCTTACTCTGAATTCTTCTCTGATTCTTCTGTCTTCTTTCTCTCCCTTTTTTCTTCTTTTTGTGTCCTGACTACTTTTGCAAATTATTTCTTCTTTATTTACTGTTCTGCTTCCTTATTTAGTTTCTCTATTATTTCTCCTTATGATAATTCCTTCCCCATCTCTGGATCACTTTGTTCCGTCAAACTTTCTAATATATTATTCCACAACCCTGCCAACTGGAGAGTTGTATTTATAATTTCTTTTTTACCTTTCCGCTCTTCAAATACCTTCCACTGAAATAGCTCCTCTGAATCTTCAGTCTAATCTCCATCTTTTTTCTCAAATGTCTTTCTCTTTTTCAAACAGAACAAACATCTCTATGGAGTCAACATTCACCTCTACTATGTTTTCTTTGGTCACCATGTTTTGCGTGCCATTCTCCAAGCCACCACAGAGCTAGGAACAGAGGCTCACACTCGATGGCTGCACACACCACTAGTTGTAGCTGTAGGGGGATGTCCCCAATGCCCTGGACAAATTTCTCCTGGTACCACTTTAAGTCTTCCCTGAAAAGATGCTAGCAGCCTAGCGGGGTCAACCCTGTCAACAAAGAATTGCTAGCTAAATAAATAAATTAAAATAATGAATCACTACAGGGAATTCATTATTCTCTACAACAAAAATAAATAAATAACCTTAAATGATTTCATTTGCAACTAAAAAATATCTAATGACCAAAGCCCATCTCATTCACTATAACACATGGATTAAATTACAGCAAAGTTTAATCAATCACTTTTGGTATACCTTAGATTTAATAATGTTCATATACCCTACTAGTTTACTTATCTAGCATTACACTATTGATGCACATTTTACTTACCCATTATTTCTGTCCAGTTGCCCATTCTGTCTTTATTAATAGCTTTGTAAATGAAAACATATCTTTTCTTTCTTCTTCTTGAATACTTAGCCCAAGTCTACTTCTTCTCATCCACACTCTCCATCTAATACATCTGTTTTTTCTACTTGATTGAATTCTATCTTCAACTGCTTTAATCTCTCAGCACTCCACATTAATTATCTCATAATATCAAAATTACTTAAACCTAGTATAAAATATTCATTGTATTGTTCATGATAATTCTTGTAAAATTATGTTTATTGCCATTCTAATGCATATATTCAGGTATATATTATCTTTTACATTTTATTTATTTATTTATCTGACATTTGTTGACCAGGATAGTCCGACTGGGACAAAGGCCTTTTTCAGTGGAGGCCCAGGGAGAAAAGCTCCAGTATACAGTAGGATAATACAAGAATTTAAAAATGCTGCTATTTACGCAATACTCAATAGAAGAATGCAAAAATAGTAGAACACAAATTTTGCTAAATGCACAAATAGAGTAATGATAGTTAATTGCATATAGATAGGGAGGCAAGTGAGAGTTTTAACACAGATACAGTTAGATGGCAGCTTTAAAGTTGTAATGGAGTTAGAGCAGATGGAGGGTAGTTTAGGGTGATGTAAGTAAGATAAGTGGGGGGCAGTGGGATTTTGGGTGGAGTTTGCAGTTAGTGAAGAGGGGTGATAATGAGTTGATAGGATTTGTGGATTAGCAATTGTGAGGGTCCTAGTATGAAACACGTGGCCTGCGAGGAGTTGGGAAAGGTATTATACATATTGTCAAGAGTTAGGTAGGGGAGAGCAGGTCTTGAGGTAAAAGGTAAGGGGTGGCAGGAAGGTGTGTGGGGAAGAGGGGGGTTGATAGGAGATAAGGAGGGAGGATGAGATGGATAGTAGGCTGACAAAGGGAAGGTGACAGAGGTGTGAAGAGACCAAGATGTGTACTATGTTAAAGGGGGGAGGTTGCAGGGGCAAGTAGTGAGGGGGTAAGGTAGTGTTTAAGAGAGATTTTGAAAGTATGGGTCTGGGGTTGGCTTCCTAGAGTCAATGTAAGCTTGTTCCAGAGGATGGCTGGAGAGTAGCTGTATAAGTTCTGTCCTGTTAGGTTTGTATATTTGTAGCAGATGTTGATCTGAGCTCCTTAATGATCGAGTGGGAGTGTAGAGGAATACTAGTGAAGAGAGACTAGGACAGGAGGATGGTTTGTTGAGAATGGAGTGGGTAATGAGAAGTTGAGTATATTTGAGGTAGTTTGGAAACTCAAGCCAGTGTAGTGACTTGAGGACCAGACAGTGATGGGATTTGGGTGGTAAGTTTGCAGCAAATCTAGCCACTTTGTTGTAGGTAGATTCAAGTTTGGAGTGAAGTGTAGACTGTGGGTTAGTATAGATTTGTGTGCTATAGAAGATGTTGGGGAGGAGGTAGGCATTGGCTAAGGTTATTCTGGTTTCAGGAGTGAGAAATTATTTATTTCTATAAAGAAGAACAAGCTTGTGATGGGTTTTCTTTATACTGTCATGAATGTGAAGGTCATATTTCAGTTGGTCATCTGTGATTAGTCCGAGGAGCTTGGTATGGGTTTTTGGAGCAATTATAGTGTTGTTGAGTGAAGAGATGGTGAAGGAGGATTTAAGAGAGAGAGGTGGGATATTGGGAGAAAGAGTAGCAGTTTTGTATTTTTAGGGTTAAGTATGAGAAGGTGTTGAGTTAGCCAAGTTTCAGTGTGGTTAAAAGATGTTTGTGTGAGGGTTTGTAGTTCATTTGGATTATCAGCTATAGATATAATGGTAGAGTCATCTGCATACTGTATGAGGGATGACTGGGAACAGGAGTTGTGGAGTTCATTGGTAAAGATGTTAAAAAAAGGGGTCCAAGGATGGAGCCCTGTGGAACACCTGTGTTAATAGGGGGAAAGGAGAGAGAGCAGAGAGTCATTTGACAGACTGGTGCCAGTCTGAGAGGTAGTTGCTAAACCAAGCAATATTTGTTGGGCAAAGGTTAAGTTGAGAAAGTTTTAAGAGAAGGATTGGATGAGAGACTGTGTCAAAGGCTTTGGACAGATCTAAGAATAGACAAGAAATAAGTTTGTTGTTTTCTCTGGCTTAGGAGATGGTATTGGTGAAAGAGATGAGAGCAGTGGAGGTGCTATGATGTGGATGAAAACCATGCTGGGTAGGGGGTGATCAGGTTGTGTTGTAGGAGGTGGCCATGATTTGTTTGTGCACACAATGTTCTATGACTTTGGAAAGGGGAGAAAGTATAGCAATTGGTTGGAAGTGTGAGAGTTCTAAGGAAATGCCACCTTTGTGTATAGGAATTGTATAGAATTTTTTCCAAAGAGTTGGAACAGTTGATTCTGTGATAGAATGGTTAATTAGGATGGAAACTGGGTATGCTATGGATGGTGCAGCATGTTTTAGGAAGAGAGATGGTAGGTTGTCTGCTGATGAGGAGCAGGGCTTGAGGAGGAGTTTTTTAATGTAGCTAGTAGGGGCTATTTTTAGGGAGAGGAGGAAGTTAACCTGAGGTGTTGTTGTAGTGTGTGGGGGTGGGGTAGGGGAGAATTGTGCATTAGTTCACTTATTGTGTTGATAAAATAGGAGTTAAAGGAGGAGGCAGTTTCAAGGGGAGAGTTATTGGGGCAAGGGTTGGGTGTTGATGGGTTACCTGGGTGGAGAATTTGGTTGATAGTGCTCCAGATTTTTTTAGGGTCACTGGATTGTGAGGACTGAGGTTGGTGACAGAAATTCTTTTTATCTTGATTAATTAATTAAATTGATTAATTAAATGACTTTGTGTACCTATTGGAGCTTAAAGCACAATCCCAATGGGATGTATCCTGCCAGGGACTGGCTGTCTAGCCAGCTTCCAAAGCTTTAGGGCACCTCCATGCACCTGTATGACCAGTGGACCTTGAGGGTGAAATGGTATAAAGATAGATATATGGGCACCAAAAATCAAAGCTTTCCTGCCTCAGGAATATGGGAGGCAGAATTGTGAAGACTGAAAGGGTTTAAATAAGCCCTTTGCAAAGGCAATCAACCATCTTATATTCCCTTCACTGAAGGGCACACAAGAGCAGAAGTATGCCTCAGTTTGTATTTCCTTTCCTCCAAAAAGGAATATTCAGACATACAGTCATCTCCCTAGGAATCCAACTCCTCAATGGAGCCCTGTAGGGGAATAACATCTGCTCCCTCCTCTGATTCCAACAAGAGTGGTTCTCCCCTGCCCAAAGCAGATGTACGAGAGGCCTTGGAGGACGTGCCCACATCTCTACTATGCCAACACTATTTATGTATGTACATTGATTGTAAATACATTCTTGTATAATCCCTTTCAGATCCTGTCCATAACTTTACAAGACTATGCCTACAATAGCATCTAAATGTTACTGTCCATAGATCATATATAATGTGCAACTGTCTCATTTACATTTGCAAAATTTGCTTTAAAAGGGTATAAATACCATCTGTTCCTAAATATTGTGTACTTGTCCTTAAGTACGATACATCCACAACTTCCTTCTTCATTACTTTGTCTATTTTTTACATTGTTCAGGTCTAAAAAGTTATACATTGTATTTTTATTTTCTGCATGTATATACTGTAGATGCATTTGCACTTATGGTGTGGGTTGATGCTGAAAATGGTCTTGCGGTAACCTATCAGGTGGGTTAGCAAATAATAAATAATGTTTTATGTGAAATATTACTTTGTAAATATGACAGTCTGATTATGAATTTGAATTATAAATAAGTTACTTTTGACTTTAAAATGTTAAGAATAGTTGCCATAGGACTTTGAATGTTAATGGTAACAGTAGCCCTGGAGTTAGAATGAAGTTTTAATTTCAGATTGAAAGTTGTAGGAATATTGCTCAGTCTGTAGACTAAACCAGAAAATATGGAGTACAGAGACAGCACACATTTTTTAAGTTCAAACACCTTTTTTTACCATTCTTTATAAACAGTAACATTAACACATCAAGAACAACTAAGCAAACAACATTTCACATTTTCTCATACAACACATATAATTCCAAGTATTAAGAAATAATGCATTTTTCATTACAGAGTAATATACTTTCAAAACCAGGTTAGAGATATTCATGGTCACTACATAAGTATACCTAAATCCCATTCTTCTGGCAACACATTCACATGTTTAATAACAGCCTGACACCATCCTCCCTAAATCAAATTATTTTTCATCTTTGAATGCCATTGCCTTTCTTGGTTATCATTTCCAGACATACACCACAAATCTGATAACACATCCTGACCACCAAGTGAAGGTGTATAATAAGGAAGAAGGTCCCAGCTGATGTTATAAGAAACCTGCTGTATTTTACCATCTTAACCAGCCTAACCTCTATCCAACTACTTTCTTAAATGCTAGGTAGCCTTGTGCAGCACTGTGTCTTGATACTGAAGCTTGAGTAATCAGTTATTACTATATCTCTACCTAATCCTCCCTGTGATACCCCTGCACTGGCCCAATAATCAAGAAGCCTCGGTCCTCACCGCTGGCAACAGTGGGGGACATACACAATGAGAGGATGACAAGTACACACAAAGTAAAGTCCAATTTCCCTTAAGAGCACACAGAGAACACAGTCAGTCTGGGGCTGATTTCTCCTTCTTTCTCCAGATCCCCAAAAAGACTCCTCACTGGCACAACTGTAGGGTTAAGATCTCAGTCGAGTGGCTTAGCTGAGACCTCCAGCACCATCTCTGCCCAACCAGAGCTTCATGTGCCTGCCCAAGAAGCTGACACTCACACACTTTGAGATTTGCTTGATATACAAACACACACACACACACACACTCTTGGGAAAAACTGACAAAGGTTTACTAGCTATGCCCTCTTCTGCCCAGATTATAAGATAGTTATCACTGCCACCAACCACTCTTTATCAGCTACTATAAGACCCTTAACAAAAGGGTGACCAAATCTACTGTGTAATGTTACTATTGTCCAAATAGTAGTGTTGACCAAGACTTGCAAGGCTATTTCGGAGTGGACTGTACAGTATCACCAAACACATATGAAATTACACTCAGAGCTTAAATAAATCTCACAAATATCAGCCACAAAGATAGGTTTAAATATATTTAATAATAAATAATAAAAGGACAGGACAATACTCAGAAAACAAACACAGTTACTTCAGAGTTCAGAATCACAGGAAGTATTTTAAAACAACACTGCAGGACAGTCTCAAATAAATACAGAAAACATCTAAACTAATCTTTATTATATTCCTAACTATATCTAAAAGAAATTACTGTACCCTAGACTTTCAGTAGTACAAATGTATTTATTAAAAGTCAGATTAAGCGCTTTCGCCAACTCACCATGGGCTTCATCAGAATCTAATTATTCAATTAAAATCACATAATGTATACAACCAACCATCCAATAAATAAGGACTAAAATGTCACATGTTCTAATTATACATTTGTACTACTGAAGGTCTGAGTGGTATTGCTTTAGTATTGTGCCTCAGTGAGTATCCAGGACTGCTTATACAGTGTTGCTGTGGATTTATTTGTAGTGTTGTTTGGTCAACATTCTTTGTGTGCTGTACCCTAGACTTACTTACAGAGCAAGGCAAATGCAGATCAGTAGATGTTCCTGCTAGGTCCAAGACAAAACACAAAATGCTCTGTCTAACTATATCTAAAAGAAATTACTGTACCCTAGACTTACTTACAGAGCAATGCAAATGTAAATCAGTGGATGTTCTTGCTAGATCCACAAAATGATGCTGGGTTAGCTTGGATGACATCACTCTTTGTCACCTGACCCAGGCTAAACAGATACTAACAGAATTCTAACATTTCTGTGTGAGAAGTACATATCTCTCAGATGTTTGCAGATTTTGGAAGTCATAAAACAATAAAATGCTTTTACATTTAAAACCTAGTAATTATTTCTGTTTCAAGACAATACAAAACTTCTAGCTCTAGACATTATGTTTGGTGCTGGACTGAATTGAGAGATAGCACATTCATAAAACACTTTAATTTCAACTTATTTTCTTGAAGTTTTGCAGTTAACTCTGTATGTTCCAGCTTCTACTATTAAAACACACATTTGCACAGGTATATAGCAGAAACCTGGTTTAAGGCTCCAGAGAGCACCCCAGAACTACCAGGCTATAACTCATACCATACTTTTCGGCTACAGAACCCGGACTGAAACACAAAAGGTGGGGATGTATCCATATTCATCAAGGATACCCATACCTCCAGGTTAGTGGCACAGCACAATGTCTCAGAGATCATCCATGTGCAACTAACAATGGGAAAAACTATAATTCAAATTGTAGCTTGCTACAGATCACTCACCATGACCCAGGACCCCCATTTCTTGTTTCTGGAGACAATGGAAAATATGAAGGTCCTACCAAATGCCCTAATATTAGATGATTTCAATTACCCAAACATTAACTAGGAGAACTACTCAAGTACTAACTCCTTGCCCAATGCTTCCTAGAATTTATAAACTCGAACGCCCTGGATCAGCTGGTCAACACCCCCACCAGAGGTGACAACATATTGGACCTGGTCATCACCAACATGGGTCAACCCCTCGCTAGTTAGATCAGACCATAGACTAATCACTCTGGATATCCACATTCCGCCCCACCCCCAATCAAGGAAACCACCGCAAAAAACTTTTCAAAAGCAAACTTCACCTTACTTAAGACCGAGGCGGAAAGGTTCACAACCCCCATGTTAAAGGACAATGCTGTCCAAGCTGCTGAACCCCTTACAGCCCCCATGCTAAAGGACAATGCTGTCCAAGGTGCTAAATCCCTTACAAAGGCACTCTATGAGCATCTGCAAGAATGCATGGATTGTGCTATCCCAAGCAAAACCAAGACTCACTCCTCCAAGAAAAGGAAACCAGTCTGGTGGATACCTGCCATAAACAAGCTATACAAAAAGAGTAAAATCCCAAGAAAGGAAGACATCCCTGATCAGTATCAGCAAGAAACTACGATCCCTCATAAAATCATCTAACGCTAGCTTCAAAAGAAAAATTGCCAAGGACTCCAAAGATAACCACAAAGCATTCTTTAGCTATGTCAAGAACCTAAGTGGAAACTCTCAGATCTGCTCTGAGTTAGTGCAGAATGGCATAAAATACACTGCACCAACTGATATTGCCAACATTCTGGCAGACAGGTTTAGTGCAAACTTCACCCGCTCTCACCCCCTAATGGGTCCATAACCATACCAGAAGAATGTAGAGCCCCAGCAATCACTGACACATGGGTTAAAACAGCCCTATCCAAAGCCAAAAATACAACTTCAATGGGATCGGATGGTGTCCCAGGCTGTGTCTTACACAAGCTCCAAAATGAACTAACCCCTCACCTAAACATACTGTTCAAACTCAGCCTCTCTACAGGCTACGTACCCATAGAGTGGCACACAGCTACAGTTATCCCACTCCACAAAGGTGGAGCCACAATGGACCCTGGGAACTATAGCCTATAAGCCTGACTAGCCTGGTCTGGAAGGCTATGGAGTGCATCATCATGGAACTCATTAACAGAGACATTGGGAACCCCCAAACATTGGACCTACCCAGTTTGGCTTTGTTAAGGGCAGATCATGCCTTCTAAATTTGGTGGACTTCTTTGAGATAGTTACCAAGGCTTTAGATGAGGGAAAGGAGGTCCACACAGCCTACCTAGACCTCGCAAAGGCTTTCAATACCATTCCCCATTTTGGTATTATAGACAAGCTCACCAACCTGAACATAAACCCCTACATCATGAGATGGGTTGCCAATTGGCTAATGGATAGAACCCACACGGTGAGAGTTGCAGACTCTAGGTCTGACTCTAAACTGGTTACAAGTGGTATCCCCAGGACTCAGTCCTGGGACCCCTCCTGTTTGGTACATACTTCTCAGAGGTACAGGCAAGCACAGGAGGACTATGGCTGACCATGTTCACAGACAACTGCAAACTGAGTGCCATAACTGACTCTCCAGCTGATACAGACATCATTCAGAAGGGTCTCACTGAGACGGATACCTGGTGTCAAAATCATGGCCTCAAGCTAAATGCCAAAAAGTGCATAGTCATCCCCTTTGGAAAAAAACAAAGTACCCGCAAACTACCACATAAGTGGTAGTCCCCTAAATAAAGAAAATGTAATAAGGGATCTGGGGACTAACAAAATTTTAACTTCTCTGTGTGAGAAGTACATATCTCTCAGAAGTTTGCATTACTTGAAAGTCATAAAACAATAAAATGCTTTTATGTTTGAAACTTAGTAATTATTTCTGTTTTAAGACAATACAAAAATGTCTAGCTCTAGACGTGTCTGCTGCTGAAATGAACTGAGAGATAACACAATCATAAAGCACTTAATTTCAACTTATTTTCTTGAAGTTTTGCAAGTTAACTCTGTATTTTACTATTAAAACATACATTTGCACAGGTATATAGTTTATATACATTTCTGTTCCTTTTCAGTAGCGTACACTGTGGACACATCCTTGAAGCTCAGTACTGTACAAACCCTTTTCCGCACATACTTCTGCACCAGTACTTTAATATACACATAACATATAATTATCTGACATTTGTAAGATAAGCATATGAATCATGTTGATATTCATAGATGACATATAATTATTTACAAAATTCCAGCGAGCTGGGCTGACAGTATTTTGGTTTGTTACAATTCCTACACCAGCTTTTTACTTCTACTTCACTGGCTTAACAAAATAGCCTAGGATTTTCCACATGTGCCTCTCTGGGGCTTTTCCAATTACTTGTAATGACATTTTTTTCATTAGCAATGTTATCAAGCACAGGAGGAGTCGATCATGGTCCTCAGACATATGTAACAGGATGCAGCCTAATAATCTGTTAGTTGAACTTACCATAACAGCAGATGTTTGAATGATCACTGCTGTAGTAGCCTTAGCTATAGGGGTTATATCCTGCCAAGGATATAACAGCTGGCCAGCTTGCAAAGCTTCAGGGCACCATCTACACACCGAAACTGTCAAGCAGCTTGAGCTGAGCTGTCTAAAAGACAAGTTTGGGTGTAAATCCCTTCAGAACTTTCCTATCAGCAGAGAGAGGGAAGCTGAATCCTGAATGGACAATGCTAGAAAAAAAAAATGTCCACACCCTGCCATAAAAACACACCAAAAATAAGAGGGGTGGAGGGAAGGAGTGCTTACTGCAGCAGTGAACATTCGAACATCTACTGTTATTGTAAGTTCATCTTACAGAACTATACTATTTTTGTCATACCGATCACTGCTGCAGAAGTTTTAGCTATATGGATAGATTACCATAACTTACTATATTTGGGAGGTGAAAGGAGAAGAGTCCAGCAGCCCCTGTTGAATCGTCCTAGCAAAGCTTGATCTAGACCTACAGAACGAATCAAGCTTAAAGTCCTTTGTAAAAGTATGTACAGAAGACCAAGTAGCATCTTCTAGAATACTTCTAGAAACCAACTCTTTCCAAAAAGGCATAAATGAAGCCAAGGCCCTGGTATAGTGGGCCTTGATCCTGCCTAGAATAGAGTTGTTATGGTAAGTACATCAAAAGGTAATAGTCTTGGACAACCATTTAAAAATAGTCTGTTTTGATGCAGGTTATCCCTTCTTCTTCTTACATTCACAAGAAATGAAGAATTGGTTCAAAGATCTGAAAAATTTAGTTCTGTCAAGATAGTACCCAAGTTCTCTGTGGACAGCCAAGGTATGGAGTATACCTTCTCCCTCATTTTAAGGTTCAGGAAAAAATGGGGAGAGGGATAGTTTGGCTTAAAGTAAACTTTAATACAATTTCTCTCATAAAAGATGGATTAGTTAAGAAATCTGGTTCCTCTGGAAAATGAGATAGAGTTGACTTACCATAAGAGCTACCAGCTCAGATACCCATCTTGCTGAGGTCAGATCATTCAGTAAAACTGTTCTTCATGTTAAGAACATCAAGTTAGTCAGATTAGCAGGTTCAAATGGAGCAAGCATTACCTTCTCTAACACAAAATTAAGATCTGAAGAAGGGGCCACCAGTTTTCTAGGAGGTCTCTAATGCAAAACTCTTGTCAAGAACATTTTGACAAGAGACTGCATTGATAGAGGAGAATCCATGGGTAGACATGCTAAAATTGCATATAAATGAACCCTGACAGAGGAATACAAAAGTCTATAGGATAGTAGCTCACTCAAATATTGTAAAACCAGACAACAACTAGCCCTGAATGGATACTGGTTTCATTGTTGGCATCAACTAGAAAACCTTTTCAATTCACTAATATATGATTTAATAGTAGCATGCTTTCTTACTTCAATTAGTCTGCTGCATGCCCTCAGAAAACAAGTGCCTAAAAGGAGCTAAGACCCTTTCATCCAGGCAGTCAATTAAAGATGATTGATGTCAAGGTGTATCAACCACCTCTGGTTTTGTGTGAGTAGATCCTGTCTGTGAGGAAGCTTGTAGTAATTGCCCCTGGTCATTTTCAAAAGAAGGGAATACCATGGTTGCCTGGGCCAGAAGGGATTCACCACAATGATCTTGGGGAATTCCTTCTGAATCTTCAGAAGTACCATAGATATTAGTGAAAAGGGTGGCAAGGCATAAGGAAACATTCCTATCCAAAGAAAAGAAAAAGCATCTGTCTTCCAGGCCTTCTTGCATGGAGTCCTGAAGGAGAAGTTTGCCCATTGACTGTTCAGAGAGGAGGCAAACAGGTGTATTTGAAGAATTTCCCTCAGATGGATCAAATCTTGGAAGACCCCTGATGTAGTTTCCATTCATGATGGTCTGCCCTGGTCCTGCTCAGCTTGTCTGCCACACAATTTTGTTTTGATGGAATGTAGGATACCTGCAGAATGAGACTGTGCTGTGAAGCTATATCCCAAGCTAGCATTACTAGTCTGCAAAGGGGGTATGATCTGGACCCCCTTGACTTGTTAAAGTATCACATGACTTTGATATTGTCTGTAATTACTTGAAGAGGTCCTGGAACCAAAGATGGTTCAGAGAGCTGAGTGCCTTGATCAGAGCAAGTATCCCCTTGATATTTATGTGCTTGGATCTGTCCTTGGTGTCCCATACCCTCTGCAATTTTATCTCTCCTAAAACTGCTCCCTCAGCAAAGTCCAAAGAGTCTATTGTGAATGATTACTTTGGAGCAGGGAGGGTGAAGGGAGGACATGCATTTAAGGATATCTATTTTCTCCAACAAAAGATTTCCCTTCTGACAAACCCCAGTGCTGGGATCTGAAATGATAAAGGGTGCTGATCCTGAGACCAAAGGGATGTCAGATACCACTGTATCTTTCTCATGAGGAGTTTAGCCAAGGGTATCATGAGAATCACAGATGTTATGAGACACAAAATCAGGAGGTATTCCATCACAGTGACTGAAGTATGAGTGGAAAACTTAGACATAGATCTAAATAATGATCTACTTTTTCTTCTGTAAGAAAAGCTCTTTCATCTGTGGGGTTTAGTTGACATCCCAGGAACATAATCCTCTGTGAGGAAGTCAAGAAATACTTATGACTATTCTCTTGAAATCCCAGTTTGTGCAAGAGACCTCTCACCCAAGACAGAGAGATTTCTGTTATCCTGAAAAAGACTGCAAAGACAAGAAATTCATCTAAATATGGAAAATGTGGATACCCTGTAACCTGCAATGAGCTATAATCAGAGCTAGACATTTTGTGAACACTCTTGGTGCACTGGATATTCCAAAGGTTAAGGCAGAGAATTGATTATGTGATCTACACACACAAAACCCTAAGAAACATCTGAAGTATAGATGAACAGGGATGTGATAATAAGCATCTTTTAAGTCTAGTGTTACCAGGAAACTTGAAAAAGGAAGACTAGGTAACAGGTTGTGAAGTGACAACATTATGAATCTGGGCACTATCACAAACAGGTTTAGGAAAGAAAGATCCAGAATTGCCTCCAAGCATTTTCTTTCTTTGACACTAGGAACATCCTTGAATAAAACACCTTCCCCAACTGGAAGTAACTGGTTCTATCACTCCTTGGAACAGCATGTGAGAAAGAACAGATAGCAGCAAGAGTCTGATCTGCAGGATGAGGAAAGACCCCCTGTATCGGAAGACCTTCCTCCCACTGCCATCTGTAACCTTGAGGAACAATTTTCAGAACCTATTTGTCTGAAACAATATGTTGCCAAAGAGAAAAATGGAGATTCAGACTGTGGCTCGTCCAGTCAGGATGAAACAGACAAGCATTTGTGGGTTCTGTTCAAACAGCTTTATTATGTACAAGCACATCAGGATTGAGGCTTAACAACTTTAACTTAGATAAACTTATAAACAAACTAGCTATCACACTCATACATGCTCACTCTCTGGCTGTACTCTCAAAATGGCACTGAAGCTAGCACATGCTGACCTCGAAATGCTTCTTAAAGGTACAAAACAAACACACACACACACACACACACACACACACACACACACACACACACACACACACACACACACAAACACACACACAAACACACACACTATTCTACATCCTCCCTCTTTGAGAAATGTCATGCAATATTGATGATATCAATTGACATGCAATTAATACAAATAATTCTTTGTCATGCAATTATACAGAACTAAATACATATAAACAATTATCTCCATGTTATTTTGTATTTCACACTAGGTCTGGACATACGACCAAATCATGTGACAAATAAATTAGAATTAAGTCTAGCAACTGGGACTGTCTCTGCTGAATGTTCAACCTTGGGGACATCAGAAATATCATTAGGAATGGAAGTAGACGTTAAGACGTTCTGCAACAGGAACATTGTCTGGTTTGCTGTGAGATCTATAGTCTGTATCACAGGAACAATGCTGTGATATCGATTCTGATACAGGTAGAAGATGTCTGAGGTTTCTTCTGTACTCCACACCCTCAGATTTGATGAAGTAGGATCTTGGCTTGGCAAATATACTTTTTACTTGACCAATCTGGTCGAAACCTTTTGTCGTTTGTATCCTCACTCTCTCTCCTTCTTTCAATGGATGAAGAAATCTCCTCGATTTATCATAGTTGGACTTCTGGGAAGAACACTTTCTGTATAGTTGGGCTCTGATTGTTCTGTTGTTCTTTGCTTTAGGCCTCAACAAACTGGAACTGATAGGCAATGTTGTTCTGAATTGCCTAGATAGAAGTCTCTGAGCAGGCAAGCCAAGTATATCATCACGGGATATGTTTCTGAGATTGGGTAAATTCAAAAACACATCAGTATTATCACGCTTTGACTTGTCTAGTAATTGCTTTGTATTCTGTACTGCATGTCCAGCTAGTTCATTTGACTGTGGATATTCTGGACTACTAGTAACATGCACAAATTCACATTCTTTTGTAAATTTCTGAAACAACTTACTGGTAAATTGGGTACCAATGTCAGAAATAGCTTTGTGTGGACTACCATTGTCTGAGAAACAATGTTTCAACTTGGTGATAACAGCAGTAGATGTTAGGTTAGGTAGTAAATCAATCTCAAACCAGTTTGAATAAGAGTCTACCAACACTAAGTAATGCTCATTGTTCCACTCAAATATATCAGTGGCTACTGCTGACCAAAGTACTTGAGGAACTTGACTTAGCTGAAGTGTTTTTTTTGTAAATGTGGTTTAGTACTATTGCATACTGAACAAGAAGAAAGTACTTTATTATGGCCTTTTGCTAGAGAAGGCCAAAATATTAGTCCTCTTGCTCTTCTTTTAGTAGATTTGGAACCTGGGTACCAAGATGCAAAATCTGGATGTATTCACATTGTAAGGAAGCAGGAACAACAATTTTAGGACCTTTGAAAATAATGCAATCTTCCATCAACATCTCATCTCTGTAAGGAAAATAAGTTTGCACTTCAGGTGGTATACTATGATTGCTTTGATGGCCATCCAACATTAATGTTATGGTTGAGCTTTTACAAAATTGGATCAGTCTTTGTATAATCTCTCAGGTCATCAAGTCCATTGGTAGAAAAATTACCCACTTCCATGGCATCAAAGTCAAAATTCTCAGCATTAAGCTGTTCAGTTGTACTTCTGGGTGATCTGGATAAGGTATCAGTCAGATAAAGAAGTTTGTCTTTCATCTAGACCATTTTGAAGTTATACTTTTGCAATTTGAGCATCATTATTTGTAATCTTGCTTGAGCTGAATGCATAGGCTTCTTTAAAATAGTGACTAGATGTTGGTGATCGGTTTAAATCTGAATAGCTCAACCATAGATATAATCATGAAACTTTGAACATGCAAATACTATTGCCAAAAGTTCTTTCTCAATTTGAGCGTATTGCATTTCAGTTTGGGTAAGATCTATACTGGTCTGCCTTCTTGAAGAATAACTGCACCAAGTCCAAATTTTGAAGCATCACAAGAAAGAGTGACTGGTTTATTGACATCATAGTAACTTAATGTAGGTGGGGTAGCAATCGTCTGCTTAAGGTTTTCAAATGTTCTCTGGTGCTGTTCCAGCCATGACCATGTAACATTTTTGCAAGTTAGCTCTCTCAAAGGTCCTGTCAACTCACTGAAATCTGGTATAAACTTGCCTAAATAGTTGACCGTACCAAGGAAACATTGTAGAGCTTGAACATTATCTGGTGCTGATATGTCAAGAGTGGCTGTTTGCTTGGAAGGGTCTGGTTGCAAGCCAGTGCTAGTAAATAAATTACCTACATACTGTATGTAACTTCTGGTAATCTAAATTTGCACTTCAGAGGATTGAGCTTCAAGTTAACTTCATGTGCTCTGTCTAGAACTCTTCTAAGGTTTCTGTCATGCTCTGCTCACCATTGCCTCCAACCAATAAATCGTCTACTATTATGGCACAAGGATAACCTGAAAAAAATTGCTCCATTGCACACTGAAAGACTTCACTTGCAGAATTTATTTCAAATGGCATCCTGAGGAATCTATATCTTCCAAATGGGGTAGTGAAAGAAGTCAGCAATGAAGATTTGTGATCAAGCATCACTTGCCAAAATTAACTTTTTGCATCCAAGACAGAAAAAAACAGTAGCATTCGGTATTAGGGCTGCGACTTCCTTGACTGTACACATGGGATGATGCGGTCTCTTTAATGCCTTGTTCAAATCTCTTGGGTCAATATATATTCTGATTTTGTCTGAGCCTTTCTTGTGGGCTGCTACCATGGACAACACCCATTCAGTTGGTTCTGTAACTTGACAAATTACACCGTGCTGCACCATTTTATCCAACTGACCTTTGACTTTATTCTGCATAGCTATTGGAACTTTTCTTGCTGGTCTGACCACTGGACCGACTTCTGGGTCTAACTGGATAGAATACACAACTGGAAGTTTGCCTAACTTGTCATCGAAAACATCAGCATACGCTGAGAAAATAGGTTCAGTAAAATTGGAACTAGGGCATGTGCTTATATGATGAACTTCTTTGGTAAAGAAAAGCAGATTCATTCTTAAACTGATCTGAGACCCAACAATGACTGCACAGGTCTTCAGACTACATAGTAAGCTGTAACAGTTCCTAGCCAAATAACATGAAAGCACTACTGAGCCTTTGGTTTGAATTACTTCACCTCCATAAGCAACAAGGTTCACACAAGTGGCCATATTAAGTTGCTCACCAGCTTTCATCTTAGCAAAAGTGTCTGCTGACATAACATTACACTTTGAACCAGTGTCTGCTTTGAGCTTGGTTGATTTACCATTGATCTGGACAGCAAAAAACATCTCATTCTTTGCCAACACATTTACTGCACCAGCTTTTTCACCAATCACTGATACACAATCTACGTAGAAAGCAGAGTTGCAGATCTCTATATGATCAACTTGCTTTTTAAGTGATGTTTCATTATAACTGTGTGAGGTTTACATGATTTGCAAAACTTTTAAAATGGTTCCATTTTTTACACTTCTGGCATTGCTGATCAATCGCTAAGCATTTTTCTCTTTTAGACTCATGATTGGCACTACAATTGTGACCATTAACAATAAAGCTTGATTTTGGTTTTGCTGACTCATCCTTGTACTGCACTGAGCATGTCCTTTTTTAGAACTTGCTGGAAAACTACAGGTTTTACCTGGAGATCCTGCAGGAATGGCAGGTGCCATATGCTTAGGTCTGCTTCTGCTAGCCATATGTTTCATGCTATCTACATCTGCTCTGGTGAAACCATGCTCTTATCACTTGCAAGCATACTCATGTGTCTTTCTGTAACTTCATGAATTTGACAAATTTCAATAGCTTTGCTCAGTGTTAAATAATTGTCATGAAGCAAAATCTTTCTCACTGCAGCACTATTAATACCACACACAAGTCTGTCCTTTATTAACTCATTTTTAAGTCACCAAACCTAAACATTTTAGGTCTTTTTCTCAGGTTAGTAATATAAGCTGAAAAAGATTCTCCTTGCTTTTGATCTCTTGTATAAAACAAATGCCTCTCTAGTGTAACATTTGTCTGGGGATTACACATTTTCCTGAATTTACAATTTAAACACTTGGGGTCCTCCCTTGATTCAGCCCGTACAACAATATGATGGTTTTCACCTTCTCCTTGATATATTGCTGGTGCATACACAAATGAATGCTCTCTTTCAATGGTCTCTGATCCAGCGAGGTTTAACAAAATGCCCTGATACATGCATCTTTGAAAGAATAAACTGCTTGTATAAAAATATTGTACTCTTGCTCAAATATTCTACAATTCTCTGCAATATTATGATCAAACACAAGTGGCCCTGGTTTTCGTAATGCCTCAGCCATATTAACACATACCAGTGAAGGCTTTTGCAGGCATGCACAAACACACACACGTATACATATGCCAGAAATGTATGCCAGGATTTCTAACTATGCCCAATAGCACAACAAGCTTTGAATAACTGAACTTTACGAAATAAATCTCTCGGGCACAAGAATACTTTTGAAAGCACTGTACTGGAAGAAATCACCTCATCAGTGTAAGAGACATTTCAAAATAACTGCAGTGTGTGAATAAACTGGGGAGTAGAAGCTCAGAGTAAAACATATTGAAGTAATTGCACTTTGCAAATAAACAGTACACAGTACATTGAAACTTTCCCAAAATGGCTGTACTTTGCTAAATAACTTTTTACAGTGCAAGAAACATTCTGTAATGGTGGCACTTTGTGAATAGACGCACCCAGCACAAGGAACTTTTCGAAATGGCTGTATTTTGACTGCACTTTACGAAATAGCTGCACTTTGCACACAAACTCTTCAGAAAATGCACAGTAATAAACATACACTGCTAGCACTTTTACACACTTTGAGATACTTTGAATAACTCTAGTTATGCCCTTGATAGCTCTAATCAATGCAAAATAGTAGTTTATGCCAAAACACAATATTTTGCCAAAAAACCTGCAGTTGCCTTACTTTATTTATGCTTACTATGCCTTTTTTGCCCTTTATTATATTTGTTTTGCTCGTTTAATCTTTTTTAATGCCCATTATACTTTTCTTGTGTTTGTTTTACTCTAAACATGCCCGTTTTACTTTAAACATGCTCGTTTTGCAATTCCAAGGTAATTCCTAACCCCTTATGTGCTTTTCTGATCGTCGTTTTATCAAATATCTTAATTTTAAACATTTTGTTCAATTAACAAACACTTCATGCCTCTTGCTTGCTTAATAATGCATTTTGTGCCTTGTAATGCTCCTTTTTACTTTTTTTTTGTAATAAATAAATAATTTGTGCAAGTTTTTATTACCTTTGGTTTGTTTCTGGCCCATTTCTGTACTCTGTATACTTAGTTTACCTTCACTGTTAACTTTGCACCTCGTAGCTCTTAAAAGCAGACTCTGGAATTCTGGATCTAACACCATGTCACTTGTTCAGTCAGGATCAAAAAACAGACAAGCATTCGTGGGTTCTGTTCAAGCAGCTTTATTATGTACAATCACATCAGGATTGAGGCTGAACAGCTTTAATTTAGATAAACCTATAAACAAACTAGTTATCACACTCATACATGCTCACTCTCTGGCTGCACTCTCAAAATGGCAGTGAAGCCAGCATGTGTTTGCTATTTATATGCACATACTGACCTTGAAACGCTTCTTAAAGGTACAGCACACACTATTCTACACAGACTTTCTGGAAGAAAAAATGCGCAGGGTGGGAGGGGGGTCACATGATATCTTGAACAGTGATTCAGACTTGTGGGACTGTTGTTGGTATTGGGAGGTATGTGACTTCTTTTTTGCAACCCCTTGCCATTTCTTCTTAAAAGGCTATTTACCTAAATTCTGCTGAGACTGGTTATTCAGTTTTTTGCCAAGAATGGATGAGAAGAAATAAAATTCTTTGGATAATTTGGAAAAGAAGGGCTGACAAATCTTAAGACATTCCTTGGATCAGATCACCTCTTTCATTACACCTTTTGATCACCTCTGCTGCAGAGTTGCCAAACACTCTATCCAAGGCAGAATTTAAAATCTCATTTTTACATCACCTGGGAAGTTCTGAGAATGCAGCCAAGCAAACCTCCTTAAAACAGTAGCAATGGGCATGATCCTGGAAGAAGTATCAACAGAGTCATACACACACTGCAAACAATGAGTAGTGACCTATGCAACAGAAGAAATTAAGTTATTTAAAGCAGATTTTTCTTTACAAGGAGAGACTGTAGATAAAACGTTCCTCACGCTTTCACAATTTGTCAGAGCAACCTTTAATATATGAGCTTGACAATTCAAAATTCTGAAAATCAAAGTGACAGAAGAATTGTTATTTTTCTCATACCAATCAATAATTATCCCATCCTTATTAGAAAGAATAGGACTGGAATTAACTAAGTGCTTAGCAGCAGTGGGATATACTAAGGCTATGGCTGCTGGGAAAGTTTTGGGAATAGTGTATAAAAATTTAAAAGACTATGGAATTTGATACATCCTATCTGCTTTTTAGGGACAGCTGGCTGACTATCAGGCAGGCAGTATGACACACATCCTCTAAAGCAGACAAGATAGGTGTAAGGTCTGGAAAATCCTTCTGTAACAGTTCAGAGTATTTTCTGAGGGACTGAGAAACCTCAGTATTATCTCCCTGAAAACACTGGCACATTCTAGCAATAGTTTCAGAGAAAGAGAAACTCCCACAGGGAAAATTAGAAACTGAGATCTCCTCTGCATCTGAGTAAGAAATCTGAGGACAAAACACTGAGTCTGTCCTGGCATTCTTCTGTTCAGATTCATAATCTTGAATCTCTTCAGGAAAAGAGGAATTCCTCCTTTACAAGAAACTACTTTATAAGAAGGACCAATAGCCTGAATTAATACCTACTCCTAGCCAAAGAAATTTGAGGAAGGGTAGTTACATGCTTGGCTTCTGTTTTGTTTTGACAGGAAAAATGGGGCCAGCTATGTTACTAATGGCAGCAGCTGCTTCCCCAGGCAAGTATTCTGACACAACAAGAAAACCTTCCCTGTTCCCTCTTCCAGGACCAACAAAAGTAACTCTCCCTTGCCCACTGATGGGACATCAACAGCCAAAGAGGACATGGCTAACTCCCAGTCCATAGTGGCCATAGGTGCTACACCAGAGGGATCCCAGGTAAAAGATGAATGATCTGAGGTACAATAAATGACCACAGCAGAGTCACCCACCTGCAGCTGAGGTAAACTGTGTAAATCTGTGGTGGCAAAGGCTTTCTGTTTAACTTTTCTTTTTCTAGCTGGAAGAAGGACTGACCATGGGACCAGTAGTCTCTTCTATGGTCAAGCTGATAATGATTCCTCTTTCCCAGGGAAGATAAGAAGCAAATGCCAGTAAATCTGCCAGTTCAGAATTAATTTTACTGGAAAATCACAGTAAAAAGCACTTTAAAATGCTATGGCAGCCCCAGAACAGGAACATAAACACAATTTCTCCTCAGAAAATATGTTTTCAGTTAGTTTACACTACTTTTAAACTGATACAAAGAAAATAGTGCTCCACTGAAAAGGTTACAGTCTCAAGACAAATCATTAAAACAAAACACTCCTAGCTTTAAAATAGCTTTCCTGAAGAGGAAAGGGATAAAACATTAACACTATTCAAGAAAATGGAAGGTTATTCTCCAAAGAGAACTTATCTGCCCAGCAAAGAAAAACACAAAACCTACGGTTGATCCTCAAAAGCCTTAGACGAGAGCACTCTTTGGTGGCAGTAAAGATCTGTTGAGCTTCAAGCCCAAACTTGTCATTTAGTCATTACCACAATCAGCATAAAATGCTGAGGGGACAGGTTCATAACCCAGAGACTGCCCTTGCTCTGGAATACACTTCCCATACATGTCAAGCAGAGCACCTCACTGGTCCTCTTCAAGAGAAATCTTGATGAGTGGATGGGAAATAGAAAGTTCACCCTTGAGATCACTCCAGTGGCTGTACTTGATAGAGGCACTAGGAACTAATGTCGGGTGGCATGATGCCAGGGCACTTCTATGGTCTAGGCTTGTAAAGGCCCCAGGGCATTTAGCCTAGTATACACACCTATGAACTTCTGTCAGCTCAGCTTAAGCTGCTTGACTGTTTGGGTGCATGGAAGGTGCCCTGAAGCTTTGGAAGTTGGCCAGTCATTATATCCTAGGTAAGGCTACTGTAGCAGTGATCAATATGAGGAACTTCAAAAAATTCTAATATTAATAAAATAACCTCTTAAAATTTCCTAATAGTGCATTCTCTACATCTGTTTATATATATATATATATATATATATATATATATGTATATATATATATATATATATATATATATATATATATGTGTGTGTGTGTGTATATATATATATATATATATATATATATATATATCTTCTTCTTATTTTGGCTTTTCCCGATTAGGGGTCGCCACAGCAAATCACCTGTCTGCTCATGATTGGCAGTGGAGTTTTACAGTGTTGAGTTGCCAGTTTGGCGCCAAACCTTCCACAGAAGGCACACACATGCATGCACTCACACCAAGGGCCAATTTAAAGTGTCCAATCCACCTACAGCATGTCTTTGGGATGTGGGAAAAAAACGGGGCATCCAGAGGAAACCCACGCGACTACAGGGAGGACATGCAGACTCTGCACAGAAGGCACCCCTGCCAAGGATAGAACCAGGGAACCTCTTGCTGTGAGGTGACAATGCTAACCACTGCACCACCACAGCCACCCAAGTTAGCTTAAAAGACCACTATTCTAATTTTACCCAGTCTATTTTTTTCTACCTATACTGATCTTTTCGAAGACAAACTAGGCAAGCTTCCAGTTGTATACTCCATGAAGTTAGACCCAGATGTCAGCCCAGTTGTTTGGCCAGCTCATAAATTTCCAATAGCCATGCAGAACAGAGTCCCAGTCGAGCTAGATAAAATGGTGCAACAAGGTGTGAGTTGTCCAATTGATGAACCAATTGAATGGGTATCTTCCATGGTGGTAGCTGATAAGAAAAGCTCAGATGACATCAGAATATGTATTGATCCATGAGATTTGAATAAAACGCTGAGGAGACCTCATCATCCAATGTGTATAGTCGAAGAAGTCGCTGCTCTTAGACCAAATACCACTGTTTTTTCTGTCTTAGATGCAAAGAGTGCATTTTGGCAAATTTTGCTTGACAAGAAATCTTCGTTGTTAGCCACTTTCAATACTCCGTTTCGAAGGTACAGATTTCTGAGAATGCCATCTGGGGTAAATTCTGCCAGTGAAGTCTTTCAGTGTGCAATGGAGCAAAGTTTTTCTGGGTATTCTTGTGCTATTATAGTAGATGACATACTAGGAGGAGGTAATGGTGAAGCTGAGCATGACAGAAACCTCAGAAACGTTCTGGAAAGGGCACGTCAAGTGAATCTTAAGCTGAATCCACAGAAATGCAAATTCAAGCTATGAGAAGTCACTTATTTTGATCATTTATTTACCAGTTCAGGCTTATGACCAGACCCTTCTAAGCAAACAGCCATTCTCGAGATGCCAGTTCCAGACAATGTTCAAGCCCTGCAACATTTTCTTGGCATAGTTAACTACCTAGGCAAGTTCATTCCAGACTTGAGTCAAACATCAGAAACACTCAGAGGGCTAACACGTAAAGATGTATCCTGGTCATGGTTAGAACACCAGAGAGCATTCGATGTCCTGAAACAGAAAATTACCAGTCCACCTACTCTCAGATAGTATGATGTCCACAAGCCAGTTACCCTAAGTTTGACTCCCACCTGCCTCAGTTCATCTCCAGTATATGTTATTTATACTTTGAAACATATGATTCTATCTCCCTGGTATGTAATACTATCTGTGGAGACAGCCTCATACAAAAGTATGGAATCTCATTAATTTTGTGGTGCAACAAGTTAAATGACATAGACAACCCCACTGCTTCTCAGTTATTCCCATATTTAAATATGTGGGCATGTCCCCCCTCTATCCAATCAACTAAGTTAACATTTATTTCACATAAACCCTTATATAGCCTATTCATTAGCTTCTGTAGGACTGACCCTTCTCCCCTAGGATTAATTAATCAAAATGCCATATTAGGCCTATCTTCTTTTTTTTTACTGTTTACCACTTGGTTCTCTAGACCATTGGAATCAGACCCCACTATTTCATTCTAGTCCGCTCCATCAGGCCATAATTTAATAAATATTCTCACATTCCACTAACTGCTCTCAGCACTTCATAATTCTTTCCTTCACATCCCTCTACCATACCACATTCTTTTGCCACCAATCTAATAATGCTTTACTTATTGGAGTAATCTCATACTCCACAGGATTATTACACAGGTCTTCTGTACTGCTCAAATAACCAAGAAAAGAAACAGTGTTCTCTTCTAAAGCCTCTATATAGTCAAAAAGTCCAGCACAACCTCAGGACAAACACCACAACACCATCATGATATTTCTTTCCCTGTAGCCAAATAAGTGTTATAGTGACACAAAAGCAGCACCCCTTTTTGTCAACCTGACTTCCCCAACTGGATTATCATCTGAAAGAGGAGTGGAAACAGCTAGATTATTTTGTCAGATTTCATATAGCTGATATTTGGTCTAGATACAATGAAAAAAAAAAATATCTAAACCAGCCAACATTTCCTTGGTGTATATTTTGATGCTGTTATATCATTTTTATGTTGTGTCATTTTAGCCTATGCCGCCAAGAATTGAAACTGCCTTTGTTTAATAATCACTTGGCTTAGTTATGTGGATTTTCTTTATGTCGCTATTTTGGAAAGAGGCTATTATTTTAAACTGCATAGTAAATGAGAATCAATAAAATATTCCACAGTATTTAATAATATATTATGACAACTGTTAACCATTTGAAATACTGGAACCAGCTTCAGTGAAGCCCGACTTGAAATCTGGAGACTGAATGGCTGGAAAAACAGACTTGCATGTATCGAGTCTAAGATGCCCATTTCTCAGAATACTCATTTTTCTATGAGGGATGGAGATCTCGGAGTTCATATTTTAAGGTTTGGGTATGTGGAGGGCTTGCTCCTCACATCCAGGTTGCAAGGGAGCTTGTACCCTGCAAAAAACAAGTTTAAAAGAGAAGAGCAATGTTCGATATTCACTCTCCTCCTGCATATTCAGTCTTTTTTTTTTCGGTGTGTTACTGTCGACATTTATTAGGGAAACATGATAACTTTGAAAGTAGTCTTATTTATTGTTTTCTTATGGTAACTGGTGATAGACCAGACAGCTTGGCCATAAACTCCACTACAGTAAATTCAGCACTGAAATAACTAGATGACTCAGCAAAATATTGTCATCTCAGAGCTAACTATACAGACAGGTTATAACAGTATTGATTACATGATGTGTCTTTAATGCTGTTTGGATCTGAGTTTTAAGACAATTCTAAGAGCATTTGTGGGCTGAATAACTGGATGAATCCTCAGTGCTTGTGAGTGCTTAGCTGTAGGAAGAAAGCAGAAGGATATCTGGTATGTTCAGAACCTAGAGCTGTGCCCACGAAGCTCACAGATTATTTACCACATGTGTGCAGGAATTTAGGCAACATCTGTTATTTTATGAGATGGGTAGTGTGTGATCCAAAGTACTACTCAAAAGAAACATACTTGGTTGCTCATGGTGAAGCCAGCCTATCTACATGCAAGCTATCAACCGTCATTCTGTAACTGACTTGGGTGACCTGTTAGTTACAGGTGTGTGAAAAGTAACTGTAGGGTTATAACAATTACAGCTGCATAATTTATGTGTCATCTGTGGCGGAACATTTAAGACTGCTGTACATGTCCCATCAGGAAACTGCTATTTTCTGTGTTGTCATTAAGCTAGGACTGGTCAAGAAGGTGGTATGGTTTGTAATGCAGAATATTCAGCAGAGTGTACCACTACTAAGCACAAATGCAAGCAGTTTTTGGGAAATTCTACTGTTGCTATTTTTGTAATGATTAAGATTAAAAGACATGTTTACATTACCAAACTACAATGACTCTGAAGCAGTGACCATAACTTACAGAGACTATGAAAATGATACAGCTGTGGAAACTGACAGTGGTGTTGTTATAAGGACACAAATGCTTAAGTAGGGTTAGTGAAGGGCCACAAACACTATAAGGGTTGCCATAGTATGTAGGTAAAGACACATCGGCACTTTCCCCAGCAAAATGAAATTGATGGTACCCAGACTGGATAAATACCTAGAGTAAGGAGATATCAGTTAATATAATCAAGCTAGCAATTGAAGGCGGATAGTCCTTGTTAGGAGCCAAAAGTATTAACAAACCAAATGATATTATGGTGGTAAGATGCATAGATACAAATATTGTAGAAACCTAATTTTAGTAGAAGGATATGAAATAATTATGCAGAGAGATCTACAGTTAATATTTTTATTGTAAAAAGTACTCCCAGCAAGGAGCATGATTTCTTTTTGTAACACAAGTATTACATTCTGACATTTTAAACAATGACATAGACACACATCCATAAAAAGAAAACAAACCACAATAAACCTTTTTATTATGAAGGTGCACTATACATATATGTTTTCTTTTTAACAATGACCACTCACTCCAACGTTACATAAACTGCTCAGTTCCTGCCACCCTTAAACCTCATTCCTCTTAAACATTATTCTGCATGTGTAGTTCCCACAAATTCCATCTATTTCTATACACTTTTCTCCTTCCCTTTTCTAAAGATCCCACCTCCATTTCTTTAGTCCCCTGTACAATGTTCAGTACCTCAGTTACAGCTGGTTTAGATTTTGATTTCTGTTTTCTATGAATTGCTTTTGTGCCAGACAATGTCACCAAACTTAGTAAGGTCGTACTATGTTTGTGCAATTCAAGTCCTCCATTTGAGCTCAAAAGAATAATTTCCTGGGTTAGAAATGTTTTTTCCTCCAACATGTTTGCCAAAGTACACTGTAAGATTTTTTTTTAAATTGGCCAACTGATTACATTCTGAGAAAAACATGTTCCCAATTACCTCTGCCTTTCTCATTACACCTCTAGCATTTGTTGTCTAACTGTGGGAAAATTCTCTGAAGGCTGCATGGGATATAAAATACATATGTAAATACTTCAAGCAAAAAATCCTAAACCTTCTAAACATTGTTGCGTACTTGGAAGCCATGCAAATATTCTCCCATTGTTTCTTTGTATATTGCCTTTCTAATCTCTCTTCCCAGTGTTTCCTAACATTCTCTGATTGAGTCATATAGTTATCACACACAATATATATCCTACTAATTATCCATTTTTTAAGAACAATTTCTGTTCTAAACTCATTTACAAACTCTCCCAGAACTGGTCTTTCATTTAGCACTCTCCTATCACTTTCTCTTTACCTGTATGCTGTTATCAATCCCTAGTAGGGAAGGCTGTCTCTAACCTGCAGGCCATACCTTTGCTGGGCCTCATCCCACTCTATTACCTTTCCCTTTCTAGTTATTTGCTCACAATAACTTTATTCCTATGATAATTTCATCCGGTAAATTTCAGCCTCTCTTGCCACCTTCTATACTCCTACCTATAATCATCCTTATTGGTAAACTATCTTTTCTACATTCTTGTGTTGGCTTAATGCTTTGAATATTTTCTGCTGTTTTATGAATACAATATTCTGTATGGTTGGATCTCCTTAATGGCCTACACCCAAACTTCTATTCTCTCCTTGCTTCTTGAACCCTCTGCCATTTCATCAACACCCCTTTCCACTTTGATTTAAAACCTTCTGCTTGTGTTATGTATATGAGCTTTAACTGCATAGCTGTAAAGTATTCCTTCAAATCAGGTAATTCTAATCTTCTTTTATGGGGAGAATCAACTTATCCCACTTAATGCTTGCCCTCTACCCCTCCCAAAGAAATTTCTTCAACTCTTCATTAGTTGTAGTTCACAGCTTCTCATTTGGTTGATAAAAATATGCCTGGTCTATATTTAAAACTAAAGGGACCAGAAACATTTTCACCACTTGTATCTTACTATCCAAACCCAAACTTAATAGCTTTCAGCTTCTTGATTTTTGTATCTTTTATTATCTTCCTACATATCCTTAGCTGCCATAATAGAATCTTCTTTTTTAATCCATACACCCGAATACTTTATCTTAACATGTTCCCATAAATACCATAAATATAGGTACTGCTGAACCAATCTATATGTGGGTACATGTTTTACCACTCTATCCTTTGTCTTCGATTATTTTGTATCCTGAAAAGACTTAAAATGTCTCAAAATGTTCCAAAACACTGAAATATGCTTTAGTGGATTTATCAAGTACAAAATAATATTATCTGTGAATAAAGACAAATTTTCTTAATTACCATACCAGTTATATCCCTGAATTTGTCAGTCTCTTATTTTATTTGCTAGTGGTGTTAAATATAATGCAAATTAACAATGGGGAAAGAGGACAGCCATGCTTGATTCCTCTGTTCAAACACAGCTTGTTGGAGAGGAACTTTTCTGCCATAATTCTTGCCTCCAGCCCTCTCATATATCCTCATCAACCCTGTTATTCTATTAGGGAATGCAAGGCTACTATGGCCATGCTCATAAAATCATAGCTGACTCTGTCAAATGCTTTCTCCATATCAAGACTCACCAACAATAGCAACATTTTCTTACCATCTGTTCCTTCTGGATCATCATCGTTCGAATTAATGTTGTCAAATGTATGCTTCTCCTCCAAAAATCCATATACGTATCAGTTTTGGCAACAGTTTTGCCATTCTCTAAGCTAGTCTAGACACTTTATAATCATGGTTTAAAATTGAAATGGATCTATATGAAGCTGGGTCTGAAGATTCTTTACCCTCTTTGTGTAAAACAGCCACCACAGCTTTCTACAAAGATGTTAGTAATGCCCCATAAAATATTCGTAAACAAAACTTTCCAGATATTTATCACTTTCTTCTCTCTCAAATTATAAACATCCATAGGAATACTGTCTGTTCATGGAGAATGCCTTGTTGACTGACTATACATTAAAAATTCTACCTCATCTTTTCCTATTTTAGAGCCACATCTGTCTCTTACCTTGGCATAATAAAGTCTTCTATAAATATTTCCAATTGAGTCTTTTCTTGATTTCTACATTACTCTGCTTTAAACAAATTTTCTTACAATTCTGAAATATCTGTAATGCCTGTATAGAATCTCTAGTTATTTTTCTTGTTAGAGGCTCTCTACTTTTACCAACAACCCTTAATGCTTTTTTGCCATAGTCATTTTGCTAAAATGGATCAAAATTGTTAACAGCAATCTTTCTAAACTCCTGAATATTAGCCAAATATTTCCTTATTTTTCTTTTAGCACTTTAGTTACTCTTCTCCTTATGTGAGATTCCTCTTATTCTATAATACGTTAACCTTTGTCAATAGCGCTAAATAATTCATATTACTTTTTTCTATATCTCTTTCTCTCTAATTTCTACCATGCTTTTAAACTCTACTTTCATTTTATCCCACTCACTAGCTATCCCTTCTGAAGAAATGTCTATCTTCCCTGTTGTTGTTTTTCTTTCAGCTTTTCCCAGTTAGGGGTCACCACAGCAGAACTCCAGTCCGCTAATGATTGTCAGTCGATTTTTATGGTGCCAAGGTGCCAGCCCGATGCCCAACCTTCAACGAAAGCACACCCATTCACGCATGTTTTTCGAACACCACACAACCGCAGGGAGGACATGCAGACTCCACACAGAAGGCGCTCCAGCTGGGAATTGAACGGGAGAACCTCTTGCTGAGAGGCGACAATGCTACCGCTGCACCACCATGCTTGTCTATCTTCCCTAATAACTCTCAAATCATTTCCACTACCTATTCCTCAAATTTCTCTCTCTTTAGCAAATAAGTGGGAAAGTGTCACTGTCTCATTTTTACTCCATTACCCTACATCTTTATCTTAGATTTTATTGAAGCATGATCTGAAATAGTTATTGGATGTGGGTCAAAGTTTTTAATTAAATATACATGCTCCTGTGAAATATAATTTCTATCTAGTGTAGCTACGTTTAAGTATATAATGTGTACACACACACACACACACACACACACACACACACACACACACACACACACACACACACACACACACACACACACACACACACACACACTGATGACAGGGTACTGCACTTGGACTCTGGAGTGGTGTTTCCAGGAGACAGATTATGGGAGGAAATACAGAGAGTTCATTAGCTTAGAAAGAGGCAGGTCTCACAGGTAACTAATTAGAGACAGCCTGCCCTGCACTCATAGTATGAGTGTTAGCAATGCAGTAGATCAGATTTCAGATTCCTGTGGAGTGAACTAGAGGAGTCTCAGCTATGAAACCTGGGTGGAAAAGTGTAACTGCAGAAATTAGATGGAGCATTCTAGCATCAGGAAGAAAGTATGTTGATAGATTTATCTTGGGGAGGCTGAAAAAGGAATATGCTGGCTTTAAAAAAAGCTTGATACCATTGACCTAGAAAGGCTGGATGAATGTGCTTCTACAATTCGCCTGGATGTCGATGTCTGTAAGCTAGAAAGAATGTTGAACTGTTAGTCTGTGTAACAGTTTATCTTTCTTAAGTATTGCTTTTGTTCTTTTAATCCACCACTGTGGTACACTCTGGATCATTTAGGAAAATTAAGCAGTGAATATAAACTCTGTGTTTTGTTTTGGTTTTTCTCCTGCTCAAGTCTAAAGGTGGAGAAACTATTCCTTTCTATTGATTTGTAAAAATAAATCCAATTTTTAGAGCCTACAAATTGGCTACAGAGACTGTTTTAACATTAAAATCAGTTCATGCTTGCCAAATTGGTGGCTCAGCAGGCAGAAAATAGCTATTCTTTTCTTCTATAAAATATAACCTGTAAAACAATCCTGGTGTCCTGCAATGTATTTCAGTAATCCCTCCATCTGTGAAGGAATTACTGCTTATGGAGGGAGATGGCTGCTAACTGTCAAGACTGAGACCTACGTATTTTTTTTTTTTTTTGATTGATGACTGCCCTAGGTCCTGTATATAAATTGCTTTTACTGAAACTTTATGCCAGTACTGGAAGGTGCTCAAACTACATGATGAAAGGTTCTTGACAAATGTCTGGTAAAATACCCACAGGATATGAGGACTGCCTGGGTCCACATGAGTGGGACATCAGGAATAAAGAAGGAGAGACTTCTGCCTGGCGAATGGCTTGACTTCTGCCTGGCGAATGGCTTGACATCAGCCAACACATGGTTCAGAAAAAGAGACAGTCACAAGATCACATACAAGACTAGCCAACATGCAACTCGGGTAGACTTGCTCCTAGTAAGGAAAGTGTACTGGGGTAGAATCAGTGATTGCAAAGTCATCTCCTCTGAAACAGTCAGCACACAGCATAAACCACTGGTTGTCACAATCAGCAGCATGTAGTGGTCAGAGAAAGCTCTAAAGTAAACAGAGATCAGGCTGAAGATCTGAAAGCTGACTGGAGAGAAAGCACAACAGTTCAAGAAATGACAAAGGGCTCTAGCACCTAAAGAAGAAGAGGAAATAGGTGGAGTTGAAGAAGAAGACTGGCAGCACCTCAAAACAGCTTGTGTGAGTGTTACAAAACAGATATGTAGCTGAGCCAGATATGGAAATAAGGTACATAAGTAAAGCTGGTGGTTGAATGCAGAAGTCCAGGAAGTCATCAAAAGAAAGAAAGAAGGTGTGTAGGAAAAAGTGAGAGGTAGAAAAAATGAACCGGGCTAGGAAGGAATACTGGTCGGCCAACAAAAAGGCTAAGAAATGAGTTGCAGTAGCAAAGAGCAAGGCATCAGAGGTACTCGTACTCTACAAGCCTCTGGAAGGTGTCATAGTAAATGGCACAAAGAAACTATATCAGGTTGCAAGGCAATGACAGAAAGATAAAGAAGATGGTCAGACACCCTTCATAAGAGATGCCAGCAACAACCTGCTCACCAGTTACAGGGTATCAAAGGCAGATGGAAACAGAATACTCCTAGCAGTTTCTGAATGAAGAAAACTCCACAGAAGCTGTACTGCCCCAGACACAGTCTATAATGAGAGAAGAGGATTCAATCGAAGCCTGAAGAAGCGTCCATCAGGACGTGAAAGCGCTTACTCCAATAAATATTTTATCTGCTTGAATACCTGCTTCAGCTGTGATGCTGTCTCTCATTTTACTTTTGGACTTGAGGTGTTTTATTGAGGAGAGCCTTACACACTAGACGCTGTGTGTTTTTGCTGACAAAATCGCGTTTATATTACGCTGTCGAAAACTCAAACTGTTGACAGTGTAATAATCGACACGAAAATGTCGAAACCCCAGAACATCGAACACATACAAAAAAAAAACAAACATCCAAACACAACACAAATTGCTCTATGCAGGGGGGCAAGCCCCCCTGCACCCACTGCACCCCACACACCCCCTGCTACTTAAATATACCAACTCTGAGATCGGACTGCATTGCAGTAAACAGAAATCTCCCCTTATGGAGATTTCTATTTACACACACAATGACTTTTGCTTTCGACATTTTGGTGCCGACAATATCAGCTTCGAAATTGTCGGCCTTCGACAGGGTGAAGTAGACCCGATAAAATATCCTATGCAATATTATGAGTTTTCAACAATATGACTTTTTAGTCAAATGGAAGACATCAAAATATATATATATATATATATATATATATATATATATATATATATATAAAGAGAGAGAGCAAGAAGAATATGTGTGTGTGTGTGTGTGTGTGTGTGTGTGTGTGTGTGTGTGTGTGTGTGTGTGTGTGTATATATCTATATATGGGTCTATGTCAGATTATCAAAGTTCCAAAACTTCAAAATTCATATGGCCGAGACCATATGATCAAAGTTTTGGAACTTCGAACATTTAAAAAAAACATATATTTTTTTACATTTATGCAGAGGGGCAAGCCCCCTGCAGCCCCCACACCCCCCACAAATTAAATATGCCAACTCTGAGATTGCACAAGGACAAATTTCCCTTTCCATGATGTACCAAGATCTCCATTAAAGTCATTTGAAGTTCCAAAACTTCAATCATATGGTCCCGACCATATGGATTTTGAAGTTTTGAAACTATGATAATCTGATAGGGACCCCTATATAATATATATATATATATATATATATATATATATATATATATATATATATATATACACACACACACACACACACACACACACATATATATATATATATATATATATATATATATATATATATATATATATAGCATTTATATTACTTAATCAAACTTTTAAAAATTCGAATGTCATATGGTTGACACCATATGATCGAACTTTTAAAAGTTTGAAAATGTAATAAAAAAATAAACCAAAGAAAAAACCTACCTGAACGGTTTAAGCAGGGAGACACGTCGCCCTAAACCTCCCTGGTTTATGTGAGTGACATGAGTCAAAATACACTATTGTAACAATTACTGGTTTTTTTTTTTTTTTTACTGGATCACAATCAGACATCTGAGGTGGAAAAAGCCAGAAAAATTGGCTGCAATTCATGGGCACTGAAGCAGTTTTGGGATTAAAGTGACTGACTTCTGCTTTCTAATCACAGTTAAATAGTCACTGATCTGGCTTGACAAAACTAGTTTGCATTTGAGTGAAACAATTTGAAATACATTACTGTGCCCAGTATATATTTTTAATATGCTCATGGTCGATCATCTGAGGATTTTACCATATGCTTGATATGAACTATCTTTTACAAACTAGCTCTGACATGTATTTTGAAGACAGCGACTAGTGCTGAAAGGCTATTTAACCTGCAAAGTAGTATATAACCAGGTGTTTATGTAAAACTAACTGTACTCAAAAGTGACCCTTCTTTAGAATTGCCCTGTCCCATTTTTATTTGGTTCCTACAACTCTCCCTTTGCTTTGAAGTCACTAGCCACAGTATGTAAATATAAGGAATACATTGTTGTGGTTGAAAGTTTACTTTGACAAATGAGGAAAATCCACTGATCCCACATACTGGCTTTTGTTCTGAGTGAGACTGTAGTACAACAAGGAACAGGGCACTTGCCTTTCTCCAGTGTAGTGCGATCTCAGAGTTTGTACATATAATTAGCAGGGGGCTTTGAGGGTACTTCCCTTCATGTGAGGGGTGCAGGGAGGCTTACCTTCCCTAAAAAATGCTGTGTGTGTGTGTGTGTGTGTGTGTGTGTGTGTGTGTGTTATTTACACAGAACTCCCTCTATCTATATATGCATACACACACATGAGCACACACACATGCGCGCACACACACACACGCACACACACACACACATATATGTGTATCTATATCTATATATATCTAAATATATATATATATATATATATATATATATATATATATATATAGATACACACACTCATCTAACTGGATATATGTCCATTTTCAGTAGATCGGGGAGATAAGCTCAGAGAGATTATCATACTACAAACATTCTGGTAACAAGTTGTTATACAGATAAATACTAGAAATTTCAACAGTTCAGAGATTTCCACAGTTTATACAAAATTTTGTTGCAAGCATTAGATAAGATATTATAAGCTTTATATACAATGGACTATACTAGTAACTAGTTGTTATACAGAGTACATACTTCAAATTTCAACAGTTCAAAAAGTATAACAGTTTAACAAATCTTGTTGCAAGTCTTAGGTAAGATATTTTTGACTTTATATACAGAAAACTTGAACTAGGTATGTTAAATTATCTCTATTAGGATAAGATATATTTTTGCCAAGGATAGGCCTTGATAGAGAAAGGTGCAGACAGAGCAGGCATAAGGTCTGTAGTGAGGGTAACAGGGATACAAGCTGAGATTAGTCTGGATTTGTACAGGGACATAACCAATGTGTTTTAAGGTAGAGTTTGAGATTGTGCTTAAAAAGTATAAAAGAAGACAGCGATGTTAGTTCATGAGGGAGTTGGTTCCAATATTTTCCAACTGCATTAGAGAACAGAGCATCTCCTGACATGTTGTTAGATTTACATGTTGATACAAGTAGTTTATTAGATGAGCATAAAGTCTTAAGGTTTTTATATTGGGTAATAATGTTAGAAAGTATTGGGGTATTGGTAGATTGGAAGAGGGTCTTGTGGGCAATGGTGAGTTGGTTAAAGTGAATTTGATTCTGAAGCTCTAGCCAACCTGTTTCAGGTTATAGCAGTGATGGGTCCTGAAGGGGGAAGAAGAAACAAATCTTGCAATGCTGTTGTATGAGTTGGCTAGCTTGTTAAGGTTATTTTTTGACGAGTTAGTATATATTGAAGAAGCATAGAGAAGTGTGGAGATAACGTGGGAATGGGCAATAGTGGCTCTAGCTAGTGGGGTGAGGAAGGGTTTAATCCTATAAAGGGAGCCTAGTTTCCTGTTGATAATGTTTCCATTATTTATTTATTTTTAAGTTGGCATAAGTGAATTGAGGTGATTTGCAAGGGCTATTTTCGATCTTGTGGTATGAAAACATTGTGTGCTATAGAATGGCAAGCGTAGGTCTGTACTGTTTTAGGTGTCATAGGTTCATAGTTTCATCAGAGGTTACTAGGCTAGCAGCTCTAGAGCCCTTATAAGACTAGCCATTTAATCTCAAGTTGCTTCAATTGCCCTTGGTTAAATGGATGTAATTAGCAGTGCAAGTTTATGACAAACACTGACTACCCTTGTCCATGAGGGACATGGGTGCCACCTCAAGGTGAATTTACAGTCTCCCATCCATTTGTCCAGGTTGCACTTGAATAGGGTCCTTAAGGAGTGCTGCTTCATGTGAATTGGAAGTTTATTCCTGAGTAGTGGCAATCTCTGGGAGATATATATGTCTCTCCAGCCTGTTCTGTTAATATCAGAGGCTAGGTTGAGATCCCTAGAGTGAATGACTCTTGTGCCATTTGATTTGCAGATGTGCAGCACATCCATCAGGGTAGGTCAGAGACTGCACTGTAGGCCAGGCATTAGTCGCCTGTCAGGACCCTATAAGATATGGAGTACAGTGACAGGGCTTTCAGTCTATCCATGTAAACCCTGTATTTTCTTGGTGAGAAACCTCTGTGATCTCTCCAGCTGCTGTAGGTCTCTGGTGAGGTATGTGCAGAAGGGAGCATTGTGGTCTATTAATGGTCTGATGAGGGTCAAGTACAGAGAAGTTATAACATCCTTAGACCTGGATGCAATGCCTTCACTTATGAGATGCACAATGTAGAAAGCTTTCCTTACCACTGTAGAAATTTAGTGGTCGAAGTTCAGGTTGCTGTCTACCTGTGTTCCCAGATCTTGCACTACTGGCTTTGAACTTGGAGAGGGGGGGGGGGGTTTGTCAATATTCTAATTATCAGGGAATTCTGCTTTGCCAAAGAGGACAATAATGCACTTTTTTGTATTTAGTTTTAGACCGTGGCTTTGGCAGCAGTTATTTGTCTGTGTTAGCCCTTCCTGTAATATGTTAACATCATTCAGGGACTCAATGATTATGCCAAAGGCTGTCTTCTTTAGCCTGGACTTCTGAGAGATAGATTCCAAACAGTAAAGGGCCCAGCACAGATCCTTGTGGTATGCCACTGGTGACGGGTCTACTGGTAGAGGTGGAGTCACAAACTTTGACAGTATGTGTTGTGTTGGTGAGCCAATTGGCTAGCCATCTAGTGACATAAGGGTTAATCCCCTGCTGGGAGAGTTTCTCAATGATACTTGGGTTGGGGATTGTGTCAGAAGCTTTGGCTAGGTCAAGATAGGTAGTATTCACTGTTTTACCTTCATCCAGGGCTTTGGTGACTTTCTCATAGAAGTCAGCTAGGTTTAATAAGTATGATCTGCCCTTAATGAAGCCAAACTGGATTGGAGCTAGAGGCTGAAGATCGCCTATGTCCTTGTTGATAAGATCTATGATGATTCTTTCCATGGCCTTGCAGATGAGGCTGTTTAGACTTATGGGTCTATTGTTCTCAGGTTTGATTGATGCCCCCCCCCACTTTGTGCAAGGGGGTTACTGTTGCTATTCTCCACTCTGCTGGAACAAAGCCAGTTCTCAGGCTATGGTTAAAGAGCATGCAAAGTGAGACTGCTAGGTCCTGTTTTAGATTGCTTAATAAGCAACCTGGGATGTTATCTGGTCCCATTGAGGCCGTGTTTTTGGCCTTGGAAAGCGCAAATATTACCTGATCTGTAGAGATACTAGGCAGAGGACTGGTGGCAGGTAAGCTTTGAAGTGTGGCTAATGGGGACAGGGAGGTGAAGTTTGTGTTAAATCTGTTGGCTAGCAGGTTGGCAATTTCCTCCAGTATAGTATAAATAGTACCATCTACTACCAGTTCAGCACACAGCTGGGCATTCCCTTTTAGATTGTGGACATAGTTAAAGAATGAAGAAATTTCAAACACCCAATACAGGGCAGCAAGGAGTGAACTTAGAAAAAATACAGACCACTCCAAAACAAGTCCAAGGAAAGCCAGCAAAGCAGGAACAAACAACTTTAATATCGACTAAGCGCTTTCACCAAATAAACTGTGGCATCATCAGAGTCATACATCAGTTCAAGAAACACACACTTAAATACTCATTACTAATAATCAAATAAACATTAATTAACACAATCATTCAATCACTCACACACCCCTTAAACAATCTCAAAAAATACCCCAGTACTATTACCTACACAATAAAATCTTAAAAATATATTCACCAAAACATGTCTTAAACAATAAAAAACATCCTAATTAGAAATTAAAAATATATATACATATATACTTACAAAATGTTACACATACATAAATATATATTCTAAAATGTAGTAATACCACCATGTTACCCAGCTCTTGTGAATGTACAATTAAACACTAAAATGCTCACTGTATAAAATACATATACATCCATGTAACACGGTAAATTACAATACTTACACTTATTCATACTATCGATTAATTGTTGGTTCAGACAAACAAAATTAGACCAACCTGTGTTTTTACCCTATTATAAATGAGATAGACCTATGCATTTCATATCAAATAAGACTTCTGCCTCAAAACAGGCTTCAAAGAAATACAATCATTCAAGCCTGGAAACTTGAGTGCATTTAGCCTAAGCTGCCATTCAGATTCACGGAGAGCCACTTTGTTCCCAATGTCACCACCTTGCTCAGTGACAACTCGATCAATAATGAAAAACAAAAACTTCTTAAAACCAAAACAATTGACAGAATGTAGGTACAGGGCATTGTGCACGTCTTTATTCCTTACACTTCTAAAATGCTCCAACACCCTGTCCCTTAACCTACGTGTTGTCATCCCAATATAAAACGCATCACATGATGCGCATGAAGCAACATAAACAATGTTTTTAGTGTTACAGTTGCACACCCCTGGACAAGCCAAGGTACGTTGAAAACTGGCAACACAAACGTAAGGCCCTTCAGCTATGAACCTGCATGCCCTACATGCTCCACACTTGCCCATCATGGACCTCACAAACTTGGGGTTCCTCTCCAAAATACTCTTCAAATTAGGCCCCTTACTGTAAACAATCAAAGGCTTGGATCCAACAGTGGCTTTCGTTTCCATACTCAAAATGCTGTCCCACAAACTTCTCATCACACCACTCATTTCAAAAGCTTTCTCACTAAATTGTAAGACAAAAACAGGGTCATTGTCAAAAGCCCTCCTCACATTTTCTCTTTCACTGGTACCCGTGGAACTCTCAACTAAAACATCTTGACCCCCCAACTTCTTCAAAATAGGAGAATAGATAGTCCTTCTTTTTCTGTACACCTCCGTCTTGATTCTTAGTAATAAACCCAAGGGGTACCCACGATCTAACAACATCCCAATAAGGGTGTAAACCTCTTTCCTAAACATCACCTCGTCACTTACCAACCTTGATGTACAGACCATCTGACCCTTTGCCACCCCTTTCTTCTGATGAAAGGGGTGGCAACTATTGAAATGCAATAAAGAATTGGAATAGTTCTCTTTTCTAAATATAGTACTCATCAATCCATCACCATCCTTGTTGATAGTTATGTCCAGAAAATTAATGCTATCCTTACTCCAAGTGTACGTAAACTTCAAAAACTTAGTAGTCGTGTTTAGGTAGTTAACAAAATGAACCGCCTCCTCCTCGTCACCCCCCCACAAAATAAGTAAGTCATCCAGAAATCTACTGTAGAGAACAATCTTAGACTGATACACTGATGTAAACACATGCAACCTCTCCCATGCTAACAAAACTAAATTCGCAAAAGTCGGGGCACATTTGGCACCCATTGCTACTCCTGAGCACTGCTTGAAATATTCCCCTTCAAACTTCATGAAGTTATTGGAAAGAACCAAATCCATCAAATCATACAACAAATTTGCTCTAGTTTTGTCAAATTTGTTGCCTGAGTTCAAACTTTCAAAAAACATATCAAGACCCTCTTTGTGTGGGATCACTGAAAATAAACTAACTATATCAATTGTCAAAAAACTGTAAACACTACTCACCACATCTACTCTACTCAACCTCTCCAAGCAGTGCCAAGAGTCCCTCAGGATGTGCTCCACATCCTGAAGGGCTGGCTTAGCAAATACATCCACAAAGGAAGCCAAAGGCTCAGTCTTGGAACCCCTCGCTGACACAATCGGTCTAAACAACAAGGGGTTCACTCCTTTGTGTACCTTGGGTATTCCAAAAATACTTGGCAAAATTGGGTGCTTAACATGCAAGTAATCAAACTCATCCTCGCTTATCGACCCCTGAAATAGAGCATCCATCAAAAACAGGTCAACTTTTTTATATGCCATATTTACTTCGTTTAAAGACACTCTACAGTACACACTTTCATCATCCAATAAGTTCATCATAGCTGCAAGGTAGTCGATCCTGTACACAAGCACCATCCCCCCACCCTTGTCAGGCTTCATACACCTAGTGTTGTTAGCAACCCTCAATTCTGCCAATACCAGTCTCTCCCCTTCATCAAGATTGTCTTCCCATATATACCTCTGGAGACAAATTTTCCTGAATTCACATTCAAGCATCCTCTCAAATAATGATAGCTCACTACTACGTGGAGGGATGAACAAACTCTTCCTTTTCAAAAAAGGAACCACTGAAACGTTACTTCTACACTCGGATGGATTGTTCTCCTTAAAATAAAGTTTCAAATCAATTCTCCACAAAAACAGTCTCAAATCTATCAATACCTGAGCTACATCCAATTTGAAATTAGGAACAAAGTTGGTCCCTCTACTAAACAATTGATAGTGACTATCAGACAGGGCTGCATCAGTGTAGTTGTAAATACTAAAATCAAACTTTCTACCTACAACACAACACAACCCATTCTTGCCCTCACCATCACTGAAACCAAAACCTGAAATCCCAGAACTTCCATTCTTGTCAAAGATGTTAACATCGTCGCTACAAACATCACCTAAAATAACTTTGTCACAACAAACTACGGCTTCAGTAGAATCAAACCTCCCACTGGTGGGATCTTCACACAGAACATCTGTGTGAATATAGTGAAGACCAGAAGACCCCTGTGGAAAATCTCCACTGCCAACCCACAAGCATCCATCAGATTTTGAACAGTTAACTTCATCAAAACAAATTACATGCAGCACACTGGTGGGTTCTTCACCCAGAACATCTGTATGAAAATATGGAAGACCAGAAGACCCCTGAGGAGAATCTCCACTGCCAACACACAAACATCCATCAAAATTTAAACAGTTGACATCATCAAAACAAGTTGTATGCATCACATTAGTCAATTCCTCAAAACAGTCCCCCTTCCCCTCCCCCTCCCCCCCAAATGTCCCCTGAGAGAGTTTTGAACCGAGTTAAAGAATGCCTTATGATTATCCTTGGCTATGGATGCTATTTTACTTTTGAAATTAGCTTTAGAGGACTTTACAAGATTTCTGATTTGGTTGTTCAAGCTGTGGAGGGAATTCTTCCTCTGCTGAGTGAGTTCCCCTCTTGTTCTTAGACATCAGCTTCTTCCTTTTGTTATAGAACCTGCTTATACCTGAGGTCCAGCAGGGTGGCTTATTTTTTTGGGAGGATCTGGTTTTAATCTGGTTAGGCACAGCTGAGTCTATACAGTTGCTTAAGTGTTTATAAAAGGCATTTGTTTACACCTCTACATAGGAATCACTGTTGTCTGTGATTGTTGGGAGGGTATAAAACTTTTTATGCCATCGCTTAGTAGGCTGTAGTTTGCTTTGGAAAAATGTTTAGTTAGTTTTTTTGCTCCTGTGGTAGTGACAGGTTCAGTAGTTACTTTGAACAAGACTGATTTATGGTCCAACCTTACCACAGAGAGCATCACACAAGGGGGAGTGCAGTGACCCACCATGTTGGTGAGAACTATGTCTACGACATTCGAGCCCCTTGTGGGGGTGCAGACTATCTTTTCCAGAGCATCTATATTGACAAAGTCCAGGAACCTCTAGGTGATCATGTTCATGCTCATGTATGTCACCCAAGAAGGATAGTTGAAATCTCCTATGACTAAGGTGTTGGGCTGTATGTGCTTTTCTTGGTTCATGGTGGGGGACCTATAGCTAGCAATGATGTGGTAGAATACTTTGCCTATAGTTAATTGGACATGGAGTAGTTCAAGAGAGTCATACTATTTGACCAGTCTCAAGGTGTTCTTGGCATTAATGAAGATGGATACACCTCCACCTTTGGTTCTTTCATGCTCATTTTGAGGTCTGAGCATGTGGAAGGCTTTGTAGCCTTGCATGGCCAGGGTGCACTCTGTGGCCTTGAACCATGTCTCAGTGATTGTACCGACATCAGCATCTTCCAAGGTGAGGAGTGCTTCCAGGGTGTGCAGTTTCATGTTTAGACTTCTAGCATTAAGCAGCAGAACCTTAATTTTGTCTGAGGTGGATTTTGTTAGGTTGGAAATTTTGTTCTTTTGACATTGCCTAAAAAAGGCACTATGGGAGAGGCAAGCACCTTTGACAGTATCTGAAAGCCTGGAGGAGATAGGTGAAGACCATCTCTGGCAAAGCAGTGTGGCCTGTCTACCATGTCTTTCCAAGCTGACAGATACTGGATCTCCCTGGACTGACACCACAAGCTAAGCCAAGTGTTGAAGTTGATCATTTTTTGTTTATATTGTGGCATCATCCTAGGTGAAAATTGAATGCTGCTTAGGGGTAGGGTCATACCTGCCTGGGACACATAATCGGAGAGTTCAGTCATGTCTCTCTTCATATAGTCCAGAGAGGCATGTCTCAAGTCATTCACCCCAACATGAACTATGACAGAGTCATAACAGTACTTGTTGAGTGACTTGAGTGTATGTGTGGCAACTGACAGGTAGCTGACTGTGACCTTCTCCTGGTGAGGGGGACATCTGTGTGTCTCACTATGGAGTCACCTATGACCAAGACATTAGGTTTTGAAGTGTTTTGCCTTAGAGGCTTATTTGCTGCGACACTGGTGTATGTGTTATTATGTGTAGTAGTTTCTATTTGCATAGCAGTGTGTGCAAGTGGTTTACTTTTGGGACCTCTCTGATATTTTTGTAAGCTTCTAGTGAGTACCTCCACATATGTGGGTTTATGTGTTGTTACCTCATTTTGAGTGAGAGGTGAAGCGTGTGTGCGGACAACCTGTTTGATGTCCAGTTTGTTATGTGAGAGAATTGATTCCAATTTCATAGTGTAGTTACATCTCTGACATAGGGTATTTGTTTGTTTTAGGAGTAAGTAGTTGTCAATATGCATGAGGCAATTACTAAATTGCCTCAGAATACCCAGGTCAATCATGCTGGTTGGAGAAATGATGGGAAACTGTCTGTCCATTATAGCCAGTTGTTTTTACCGTACGTACTATTAGGGAAGGGACTGGACTAGTTTGACCAGTTTTTGTGCTAGGAATAACAAAGGTGATTGTTTTATTGAAGGCTGTGGATGATAAGTGTGGCAACACTGCTCAGTGTGCCTGTAGTGCAGAAGGGAAGTTTGGGAGGGTTCCACTGACAGATTTCTAGGGAAAAATTGAGTTTCAAGGTGTTTGCATCTATACAGGGCACCCCTAACCCTGTTGTATGGTGCGCTGCAATGTGCAAACACGAAGCTTAATTACAGGTGAAATTAAAACACTTTTAAGCTAATCTACCAATAGTAAAGTACACAATGAACCTTCCCCCAGCAATCTCTAGCTCAGACAGGGTTGGATCTACACTCCTCCTGCCAGAAGGGTGTAGGGGAGCTCTTTTTAATGCAGCAGCCACAAAGAAATGAAACTTCAATCCACAAAACAACAGCCAGCAAAAGTACAATGTTTTAATATAATTCAGCACCTTGGCAAAGCCTTCAAAGAGTACAACTTTGTACTTTTGCTGATTGTTGTTTTGTGGATTGGAGCTTTTCTTAATGTAAGATGGCTAGTTTAGTACTCAAGTGTATCAATAACAGGCTAGATTCAGCAGGTCTGAATCAAGTCTATGCTATCTAGGTATCAGAAAAGTGCAAATCAAGTGCTGAGAAGTTAAAAAAATACTTAGAGCCCTTTTGTGTATTTCTCAGCTCATACAGACCAGGTAAATACCAACTGCCATCAGATGAACAATCCCAGTCCCTCCAATGCAAAAGCATAGTAAAGGAGTGTCTGGAGTGTAACGCTATCACAAATAAACTTAAACGGTACAAAATGCTACCAAAAACAAACTGATAGAGATGCAGCAGTATACTTTAAACAGCTTATAAAAGTGTGATTATTCAATAAAAGTACTTTGCTTTGAATAAATGAGCCAAGAGCCACCAATGGTACAGAATTTACAAAGGCACTTAAAAACAAGATAAGCTGCTTAATAAGCCCTTGAGCCAATAAAACTACATTCAGAAATCTAAGATGTTTCCCCATCCTCAATAGACCAGGCTACCTCCCAGTGCACTAGATGGAAAATCCACTGATGTCTTCAGTGTAACAACAATAGTTTGACAGAGTGTGAAAATACACTACTGTATCCAACAGCTAGCTAGATAATGAAGTCAGATCAAGTAGACCAAACAATGGGAGGCAAAATGCACTTTTTCAATATAAGCACAAGGAAAGGCAAATAAATAATTCAGGATAACAACAATAGTGTAGAAAAGGAGAAGCTTATTAAGCCCAATTTACAGCAGGGGTGGGCATCTTAAAATCATCAGGTTTAAAAGCAGATCAAGAAACGGGGCTATAGGTGGGAATCACCAGCAGTGCTTTAGTTTATGCAGGCTTCAAATCTTGTATTTAAATATCACTCAAGAGACAATTTAACCAATGGAAAAAAATGTGAAATGTGCAGCCTAGATAATTTGTGTCCACCTGTCACAAAGAACAAAAACACCAGGCCAAGCATAGTAATAGGTGAGCACCTCTGTGATGTTTGCACATGCATGCACGTGTATGTGTCTGTACAAATATCTGAGAGAGATATCCTACTGGCAAATGTGACAGACAGTGTATTGGTTTTGTGTATGCACATGCACAGATGCATAGCCAATATTTCTTGATCTGTTTATCACTTTCTAGAATGTAGCCTCCTCTACCCTCGAAGTGTAGATCAGTTCTCCACAAACCCACACAGTGCATTTTTCTAGGTAGCATACTATTTCAGCACAGGAACAGTTCCCCAAAAATAGGCTTAAGTTAAAAATTTATTTAACCAGTTTACTATTCTAAAAAAAAGTGAAATCTGTAGTGCATCCTGTTAATAATACTGGACTTTGAAAGTTGGACTGTAGAAAAGGATATGTGTGCCTAAAAATTGATGATTAACTACCGAAAGAGGATGGCAAGTTCATAATAACTGGTCATGAGTGGATTGATGAAGGCCAAGGTGTGTTCACTGTCCTCTATTATGAACAAGAATGAATAAATGTCAGTGGAGCACTGGTATTTCTAATGGCAGCTGCTTTATCTAATGGCATTACAAACGAGATGACTAGGTTGTAAACTGCAAAAGATAATTTTTCATTTAATTTGCTTATTTTTAAAATTAATACATCCAGACTAAAACACCTATTTACATTATATTCACAGTGTAGTGTGCATATCATTCAAATCAAAACAAAAAGCATACAAAACAATTAGGTTTGTAAGTATATACTAGGCTAATGACATCAGGGGCATTTTTATGCCTAGCCATGACTTTGTAACAAATACAGACATAAAAATGTTTAAACACCCATTTACTAAAATTAATAATAATAATAAATATCAAAACATGTTTAGAAAGTGTTAAAATTCATACATAAATTGCTTTTGTGTGTTTCTTTTTATATATAAAGAAAACAAGGGAAGACAGAACAATTTATTGCTTGCATCACAGGTATATTATTAATGCTTTCTGGAACATTTATACTAAACACGTAATGCACAAACAAGCTTAATTTATAAGTAATCATATACACAAAAAAACAGTTCTTATGCAAGTCTATACAAAATGCAATGCCAAGTTTGATATGCTGCAGTTGCTATAAATGTCAGTACTGTATGATAACATAACTTCCAAATCTTTTTGAGAGCATCCAGAATAAATAATACTGCTGTTGTAGTTTCAAACTGATGATTTCTCATTTTCCTGGGCTCAAACCTTGCTAGCCTGAATACCTCTAGTGTAAGTTCTGGGGAAGTTAGCATAGGGCACATCAGAACTTAGGCATAAAAGATCTAATTTTAAATAAAATGTCAGGCCTTGTAATGTGCAGAAGGAAGTTAATTTTATTTGCTTATTTTATTATTGGGCAGGTTGATTGATCCATATGGAGCATTTCTGTAAGATTTGAACAAGAGATACATGTGTTACCTCTGGATTCTAAAGTAAATACAGAAGTCTGTTTATTGTGGCAAATCAGTCTACATTCATTAAACTGAACACACAAAAGAAAAACAGCAAGTAATAGTAAGGTATTTAAGTAAATCTGTCACATGAATGGTCAAAATAATTTCTAAGATGTAATGCAGTAAGCATTCAAGACCAGAGGAGCAATAGCAGTTTTTAAGAAAAATTGTGTTTTTCAGCATGTACACCATACATAAAGGGATGCTAGCAACAATCTGCTCACCAGTCAAGAGGACATCAAAAGCAGATGTTTGGCGTACTTCCAACAACTTCGAAATAAAGAAAACTCCACAAATGGTTTAATGCCCAATGCACAGTGTAAGATGAAAGAGGAAGACTCCACAATGGAGGAAGTAAGAACAGCACTAAGGAAAATGAAATCAGGGAAAGCAGCAGGCTCAGTTGAGGTCACAACAGATATGAAAAAGATATTGAGCGAGTTAGGAGAGAAATGGCTTCTAAAGATACTCATAGCAGTATGGATAGAAATGCATATGTCAGATGACTGGAGAATAACATTCTAGTGCTAGTGGATAACACAGAAGGAGACATTCACAATTCTGGGCAGTGCAGAGGAATCAAACTCCTGTCACATTACATGAAAGTGCTGGAGAGGGTGACTGGTGAACAAATACACAGAGCAGCAGAAAGCAAGATGGGAGATGAGCAGTTTGGAGTCAGATCAGGATGCATTACAATTGACCTGGTGTTTATTAAAGGCTATGCACAAGGACACAATGACACATGTATGAACTGTATTTATACTCACAGAATGATTCCCTGAGGGAGTGGGTGTGCCTCAACGTTCAGCTATGAGCCTATTGCTATAGTACTGGTGATGGACTACATAAGCAAATAGGTCAGAGGGAAGAGATCAACAGAGCTACTGTATACAGATGGTATGGCAAAACAAGACTCTGAACAGGAATTTCATCAAATGATAAGAGAACGGAATGCAAAACTGAAGACATGTGGTATGAAACTGAGTACAGACAAGACAGTTTTCATGGCAGCAACCGAGGGAAATCAGAGGAAGCAGAAAATTGAGACAAAAGGGAAAATAGTGAAGCTGTTTAATGGTTTAAAGTATCGGGGGGGGGGTGAAAATTAGACAAGTCTGAATGAGGAGGTCAAAGCTAGAATAAGAGGTGCTGCTGCCAACTGGCAAAGTGTGTCAGGGGTAGTATGTGAAAGAAGAATGCAGAAGAAGGTGAAAAGTAAGGTGCAGAAAACAGCGGTGGACTAGTATTTCTGTATGGTACAAAAACCTGGGCAGGGAAGCTAGAGATGATGGAAATTAAGTGCCTGAGATGGGTGGAAGGATGCACACTGTGTGTAAGACAAAAATTGATGATATCAGAGTAGAAGCTAAAGTAGCTCCAATTTCAGATAAAGTCTAAGAGAACAGATTATGGTGGCTCAGGCTCACGTGCAGGAAAGCGGAATAAGATTTGATGAAGATGGTTTGGGAGAGACAAGAAGAAGGCAAGAGGATGCAAAGATAAACAGCCAAGGGATGGATGGATGGATGGCATGAGAGAAGACCTGTGACAATCAGACATGTCTGCTGAAAAAGGTAGAAGAGTGGCACTGAATCAAGTCAGGTAGTGAGAGTTGATGCAACATACCAACCCCATGTAGAAAGAAAAATGGGAAAAGGGGCATTGATGTTGATGATGATGATGAGTGTTTTTCATTATACCAAATAAAATGTGTAAGTAATTCCAGAATATTATTAGTTAGGTGAATAGTAATGCAACATAGCAGTAAGTTAGGAACTCTGTGTTACTGCATAGAAAAAATGGGTCTATATTACAACCGCAAAACCACACTTAAACGAATACAGAAACGTTAACATATATTTAGCGAACCGCGAAAACACCGAATGTCCTGAACTGTGAAATTCAAAATGTCGAATTGTCATAGTTGGCCAACCCTACTGACCGCTACATACTACCTACCCAAACAAAATAAATAATCCACATACATACACTTAACAAAACCCTACTTCTAACCCTAAAGTAAAGCTTGCATATATTACTATGTATGCACTTACCTTAACCCGCACCCTAATCCTAAGGTCCGTAACTATTGCACACTTACGTTAAGGAGCTATACTCAAACAAAATAAATAATCCACATACACAGACTTAACAAAACCCTACTTCTAACCCTACAGTAAAGCTTGCATATATTACTATGTATGCACTTACCTTAACCCGCACTCTAACCCTAAGGTCCGTAACTATTGCAGACTTACCTTTAGGAGCTATACCGGAGAAGGGCTGATTATGACAATTCAACATTTCAAATTTCACGCTTCAGGAAGTTTGGTGTTTTCACGGTTCACTAAATATATGTCGACGTTTCCATATTCGCGGTTGTAATAGGGAACCAAAAAACACACTTTGCTGTATTTCATTTCAGGAGCTGACTGCTCTTGACCATTATTTGTAGAAAATGAATGGGGATCTTTATTTTATTTATTTGACATTTGTTTACCAGGGAAAGTCTGACTGGGATAATATCCCATTTTCAGGGGAAGCCCAGTGAGAAAAGCTTAACATTGACATAATATGGTAATTTAAAAAGTTATTACAAAACCTAATGCCGAACAACAACATATAAACATACTAAGTAAAACATTCAACTTCAGTTCATAGAGTGGAAACTTATACATACATAGTGCAAATATTTGGACAGATGTAATAAGCTGAAAAAGAACATTGTCAATAGTTAAAGTATTCACAAGTTGCCGCACACAGGGCTGACAAACACAATAAGTAGACTCTTTGGAACAAAGATGACTAGATAATATAGCACAGGAAAAATTATATTTGTGCTTTATCTCTGAAATAGACTGACTATATTTTGATCAAAGGAATTAGTAAGAAGTATGCTGGAGGTGGAAGGAGAGAGGGACAAGTTCAGCCAGTAGTAGTAGCATTCTCCCTCCCCCATGGAACACTGAAAACACTCAGGACAGAAATAAGCATTTGTACAACTGTACATTTGCTCATGTAAGAATATAAAGGAGTACATTGTATCAGATATCAACAGCTGTCTTTAAATGAAGCACTTAGTGGCAGGAAGACATCTCTGCTCAGAACATTCCATTGCTTAAAATGGTGAGGTCGTCTACGTGACAGATGTAGAAATTCTTAATATCTAACTGGGACATTACAGCTGTATCTCTCTTTCTCTCTCTCTCTGTCTGTCATAAATGGTCACTTTATACCTGCAAAGTGACCTGTGAACAAATTCTACTTTACTGTATGCTTCCTGAGAGCTCCTGGGAGTCCTTTCTATATAAAATGACTCCACAATCCAAATGTTAGAATTGCAGAATGTTTTCTGGGGATTTTCTTACCTTTCAGGAAAGAGGCAAAATGTGCAGAGCCTCTAAACTGCTCCTTGTTGTAGAGTATATATGAGTTTGTATATGTTGTTTTCTTTCTCACTTATTTTTCACTGCATGCTATAAAATAAGCATTTGCACAAAACTGAGACATCAGCTTTGTCTTCCTTGTTACCAGACAAAACAACTTCTGTAACTCTCAGTTTAGTTCTTCTGGTTTAAGATCATTAAAGATTTCTATGGACAATGACAAAGTATTCTTCCTTACTATCGCTCTGTGATATGCAGGATTAGTGTGTGGATTGTTGGGGAAGTGGGGCTTGAACTACTTCCTCCTATACTAGCATTGCTGCCCTTGTATTACCAAATAATGTTACACGTAAATAGCTAAATACTATTCACCGATTGTCTTTATGTGTTTAAATGTGTACTGAAACTTACAAGTTTTTCATTCAGATTTTTTTATCTACATCTCTAACTACACCTGTATGATTCCAGCGTGTGTTTATTTATTTATTTTATTGCTCTGCTTTCATGGCTACTTGTTTGCACCAGCCCCTAACCTAAATTTATAATTTATTTACAGACCTAAATATATAATATTTGTAAATTACTGTAATTAATTCCAGGTTGGCAGGTTATATACTGTTATGCTCCTTAGTAAACAAGCAAACAAAAAAAAAAAACTCACACTGAGATTCATTAACAGTCATGTAGGCTTCATGCTAAGCCTGCATAATTTAAGAGTGTTAGTGCAACAAGCAGCAGTGTTAATCGAATATAAATGCTGCTCATTGCTCCTACGTGTTTGTGAGTACCTTTTCATGCTCAACAGTAGTATTTGTGGCCATGGAAAAATTTTTGCAAGCTCGAGCACAGAATGGAAATAAAACAGTTTGCTTATTGGCAAACCTAACATATGAACATGTGTTGTAGCCCAGAAATACTTGGGACAAGTACAGTGAAAGAATTCTGAAGGATGTAATGTGAAATAGGAGAATAATGCACAAATAATAATGGTTGTACTATAGAAGTAATTAAGAGGGATGGGGAAGTGGAAAAAATGTGCTCAGATACTGCAGGTAAATGTAATGAATTGTCAAAGAAACATTTGTAACATAAATACTGCCATGGTGATGCAATGATAATTAATCTTAATTATTATACTTGACAAATGGATATGAATAAAAACTGACATGCTAACAAATTATGTGAATAGGACATAAACCTACAGTAATAACAAAGGGGAGTTAATGTGATATATATATTAATAAAATACTGTGTTGAAATAACAGCAAGGACAGTAGATACCTTATAGGATAAATGCAGACTGTAGTTATTGCATATGAGATGTATATACAGGGGCTTTATGTATGTTGTGCACTACCACTGCTGTATTTTCCAGTTCAGCATATACACACAAGAAAAAATGAACTTTGCAGCTGTTGTGTCATACACATCAGAAAGGGACATGTTTTCACCAATAACTGTTATTTGCACCCATAGAAAAGGGCTTTATCACCTATAGACATGGAATAGACAAGCATGTGTTGAATATGCTGTGGCACATTTCTATAAGCTATGATTATATCATGGTTTAGTATGCACCAAGCACTTCCCACATTACTTTACATTTTGCATTAATAAAGGCTTTGCCCACAGCACACAGGTTTCAGTGTACCACTTTAATGCCCACTTGGCATCCTATTCTAGGCACATGTTACAGTGTTAGTTGCACACGGTGTTTTCTAGGGGGCGTAGTGTGTAGATCACATACGGGGTTTTTGTCTCACACCTGTGGTTAGGGTGCAGGGGGTTCTTTTCTTTTCACAGGGAATTGTCTGCAGGCATTTGCCACTGCAGCTAAACTTCCATACTGCCATCTGTCCACATCCAGTTGTCTCACAGTGGGTTGTCGCACCGCCTAGGTGCCTGAACCCGTTGAATAGTCATGTAAATACCAAATGGTAATATTGTAACACTCAACATACATTGACAAATGACAACACAGATCTGATGACACTTCATGATTTTAAGTTTTCCACTGGTAAATGGCACACCTCTCATACACTGTTATACTGGGCATGCTCACAAGGAATTACAGTGAACAATATAATATGTAACAGCAATTCAGCAGCACCAAGTGTCATAATACAGGCCCTATCACTTTCAGATGATCTGGCCCCAAGAAAAACTTTATGCAAGTTTTCATCTGATATAAAGCTGTATGAAGAAAAGAACTGCAGCAATAAAGAAATATTTGGATGAAGACATGCAATACAGAGCACAATTATTTCAAAAATAAGTAATGCCTCTGAGCAATGAATGACATAATAAAAACTCGCATCTTGTAATTTTCGAACACTTAGGACAGATATCAGAGAGGTGCATATCAATCATGGACACCACAGAAATATGCATATCGGTTTTGTCATAAAGAACACCTTGAAGGGCTTACAGCATTTTCCTATAATAATGGGTTAGGGTGCCCTACCCTGTAGGACAAGTCATGAAAAAGGTGGCCCTCTAACTGTGAAATAACTATTTTCTGTGTGTAAGCCACTGCTGTTGGACACAGTTCTCTGACAGACAGATGTTACCGGAGTCAAACCCCTGTCTCTGATACTAGGTTCTCTTAGGACCTCTGTATTAATGATGTGTGCCACAAGAGATAGCAGTGGAGGCTGTCACAAATAACTGAAATGAATGTGTGAAGTAAGAAAGGCATTACAAATATAATTTGAACAATCTGATTTAATCAGAATGCTGAAAAAGAGCTACATATGTTACTGTCTACACAGCAGTGAGCAATACAATGTCAATACTTCTTTACTAAGGAAGCGGCTTCCATCACATAGTACAAACACACTGTCCCAGAACTGAAACACATTTTATCTCTGTAGGTATTCTATACAAGCCTATACTCAATGCACGTACTACAAGAGCATTCACAGCACAACATGCCCGAATAACCAGTTCACTGCCATGCAGTCTCAACATGTGATCATATATCATTGTCCAATGTAAAAATGGGTATGAATAACAAGATACAAAGATTTTTGTGTAATGTCAATACATTCATATAATGTTGTCCGTTTCTGGAATTGAACTAGCAAGCTATATATGTCTAGTGAATAATGACATGTGTATGAAAAAAACACTAGAGTGGAAGTCTTAACACAAGTGTAACACTCCACCTATGCTGATTCATTACATCATATGTCTGTGTCACAAACAATCTCTTTGAGATAAATGGGATGTGTAGGCCTCTTTTTTGTAAATACATGCACCATAACTGTGATGGATGCCATTCATGTATTGCAGTACAAGGCCACATAATGCCAGCAGTCACTGAATGTGGGGTTGAGTGGTGGAATTCACTATCCAAAATGCTGACGTCTGTGTACCATTGCCAGGCATGTTTGAGCTACAGAAGGCAGGCCAAAATAATTTTTTCACTTTTTTCTTTGGCAGTGAAGCCTATATATGCACTGCTCAACAGAACACAAATGCAAAAGGCAACAAAGTAACAAATGATATGAAATTATAATGAAAGTAAAAATTAAAAATTTGAATAATCCTTTCAGTATTGGCTTGTGACATCAAAACTTGCATTGCAACTCATGACTGGTTTAGGTAATGGCAATTATTCATAAAGGGGACACACAGAAATTAACATCATCTCATTTGTGGCACACTACCTACAAGTCATACTGACATACTTTGAAAGGGGACTGTCTTAGTGTAATGGGTAATACTTAGGTAATATGGATATGTAATCTGTTATACATTATATATAGCTTAACATTCAGTCTGTTCTTAAATATCTGTTCTCACACTTTAGAAACTATTTCTGACACCATGCAGAGCAACTGTTGTCATTAGCAAATACAGATGATTTTACTACTACAAGACACTGATAACAGCAAGTCACAAGGACAATAGGTAACATATTCAGCATTTATCACATGCACATAGGGTGTATTATTCATATTCTAAAATGTGTGTCTATCCTTGCAACTGACGCCATTACCTAAACTGTCCTTATGACCAATTTGAACCCCCATCTCCGAAGTCACCATATTTACAGCTTGTGCCACAGAGACAGGTAGATAACAGGCACATTTTACTCAGTCGTTACTATTTAGAGTGCTAGCAGCCATCCCACTGATGCCAGACTCATTTGTGATACTGAGAGCAATATAAATTACGTTTTTCAGTTTTTTCCTTTGGTACTGGATCCTGCTTGCACACTGATGAGCAGTCCACAAATGCAGATAGCAAATTAAAAATAAATAAATAAATAAAAAGGAATACATAAGTGAAAGCAATGTTTAAACAATAAAAAGGTGTATGCAAGCAAGTGCCTTATAATGACACACTCATCCTCTTCAAAACCTTGTCATAGCAGTAAATTTGTTTCTGTGACAGATTATTAGGACTTTAACTTTTATACTTAAATTCATACATATCACATAATGTTCTTACTACTGGGAATCTTTGATTTTCCAAAGCAATACATTCATACATAAAATGAGTGTCAGTATTTATTATTACCTCCCTCAGTAAAATGATCTGTAAACAGGATTCAAATTGTGCATCACTTCTCCTTTTACTCTAAGCTCACTTCATTTATACCTTGTACTACAGAGCTGGACATTTCTTAGGTGCATTCTCTGCAGTCATTGCTGTCCAGAGTGCTGATGGCTGTGAACCAACACCAGGTTTATTTGGGCTACTGAAGACAAGCCAAATTAATGTTTTTACTTTTTTCCTTATGCCATGAAACTTGATTGAACGCTATCAAGTGGTGTGCAAATGCAGAAGGTAATAATAAAAAAAAATACAAGAATTGTTTTGGATAACAATTGAAAGGAATATGAAATGAATCAAAGTGCATATCTAGCAAAGCATAGAGCAAGTACTGTATTACACTAACACATTCAGCCTTTTCACATTTCTTTACCACATCATGACTATCATTTCTATCTCACAATATCAGGACTTTAGGTAATCCCATGGTAATGGCAAGGGGGACAGGGAACAGCAGAAATGCTATCATTTTTGACACAGTACACACAATAAGAATATCTTTTCAAGTGAAATATCTATCTGTTGAGATTACAATCTGGGAGATATGTTGATGGAATCTATCATATGTAAGGCAGGTCTTCACATGTCAAGTTACTTCTTTTATGCTATCACAACTTGCAAAGTATAAGATTTTACCTCCTCCATATCACATATCCTTAGCAATACTGAGATTACTTAAGTTTCCCACCACAATACATTCATACACAAAAATGAGTGTCAGTATTTCCTAAGACATTCCTCAGTAAAATGATCTGCAAACAGGTTTCAAACCCTGCATCGCCTGTACTGTTTCTCTAAGCTCACTTTATTTACACCTTATGCCACAGAGATCAGTAGCTGACAGCCTGAATTTCTTCTCTCAGTATTGTCCCGCATGCTGAAGAAAGTGCACCTATGTCAGTTCTCAGTTGCACTACTGATGGCATTCCAAATTATGTTTGTCAGTTTTTACCTTAGGAAGTGAAATTAAAGTTATGCACTCACCATAACTATGCATCTGTGTTGTCCATTTTCATTCTTTCTCAACTGATGGGTATCGGATCTGACTTTGGATCCAACTCAGCCACATTTACTAGACTCCTGGATTCAACTCTTGAGCTTCTTCCTCTACCCATAATGCCCCAGTCAACCTGCAATACCTCAGATCAAGTTTTCTGCCTTATAGGCAATAGATGGAACTAATCCTAGGTTAAGACAAAAGTAAGGCTAGTACTAAAAGACCGGGGCTCAAACCTGAAACAGAGGTTCCACAATAACCATAAAGTTACTCCAGGAGATAAATGGAAGAGGGATGGAGGGTGGTAGTTGAGGAAGAATAAAAATGGACAACATAGATGCATAGTTTTGGGGAGTACATAACTTTAATATCTGATGTTGTCCTTTTCATTCATTCCTTAACAATTGGGACAGAGTCCCCAGATAAATGAAACTTGGGTGGCCCTCATGGAAGAATATTCTGGAGTACTGCAGAACTAAAGGTAGCCCTGTTTCTGGAAGTCAAATCCAATTTGTAATTAGTAATAAAGGTATGAGCATTAGAACAGGTAGATGTTGCACAAATGTTGTCAGTAGAAGTTCTAGACTAAAAAGCTGATGATGTAGCCATGGACCTGGTGGAGTGTGCTTTAGAGGGCCTGGGTAGGGAAAGATCTCACTGACTGTAAACAAAGGAAATGCAATCAGTCAGGCACTTGGCTATGATAATTTTAGAAACTCATGACCCCAATTTGTTTGGGAAGAAACAGACATACAGCTGCTCTGACTTTCTGAAATCCTTCGTTCCAGGGAGATAAAAACACAGTTGTTTATGTACATCCAGAAGATGAAGCATGTATTCAACTTTGTTAGCAAAGTTGGGGAAGAAAACAGGTACATTAATGGCTTGATTATTATTTGTCTCTGAGGCAACTTTAGACAAGAAGAATGGATCAGTCCGTAAGGTAACCCTGTCTTTGTGGAAGACAAGATATGGAGATTTGGAAGAGACAAAACAGTGTGGAGTTCATTAACTCATCATGCAGATATAATGGTCACAAGAAAAGCAGTTTTACTGGATAAAAACTTTAAATCTGATTTAGCTGATGGATCAAAAAGACTCTGAGTTAAACTTTGAAGTACAGCTGTCAGATCCAAGGGTGGAGTGGGATGGGGTCTTTTACTGGATGCCTAAGGAAAAAGGTACCTTTAAGAAAAGCCTTACATCATTTTGAAAAAGCTAATGAAGCATTTTTGCATGAATGAAAATTAGATATTGCTGCCAATTGTACTTTGATAGTAGAGAAACTAGCTCCTTCTTGAAAAAAATGGGCACTACAAACTTTAGGACAGCAGAAGTAGGAGCAGTGAATGGATCCAATTCTCTCTCTGCAGAGCCCAAACAGAAAATATTTTCCTTTTCCTTTTGTAGATTTTCCTGGTAGAGGTCTTGTGGGAAGATAATAGTATATGTCAGATTTGGGAGGAAAGCCTGGGCTGTCTAACTATCAATTGAATTGGAAAAACCATGCCATCAGCTTGAGGCTTGGAATGTCCTGGTGGAACATCCCTGTGGGATAAGAGAGAAGGTCTGGGCTGATGTCCAGTATCCAGGGTGGATATAGAAGGTGAGCCCAAAGGAAAGGGGACAACACTTGACAAGGCCAAAAGAGGTCAATGAGGATAATCATGCTATTCAACCAAAGTGTCTTCTGTAAGAATTTGGGAATTAGAGGTATCAGGGGATAATCATAAAGGATTCTGAAGGTCCAAACATGAACTAGATCATTTCTTGGTGACTCCCCCAGAGGGGAAGTAGGACAAAGAACCTGCTGCACTTGCTGTGGGGACAAGCAAAGAGATCACAACAAGGTTGACCCTATCAATGAAAAATCCACTCCACCACTGATTGACTGAGAGACCACTTGTGAGGTATCAGAATGGACCTGCTGAGTTTGTCCACTGGCATGTTAGGTTTCCTGGTATTTGCATTGCCATAAGAAAGGTTGGAGGAGATTGCCCACTGCCACACTTTCATTGCCTCTCAACAAAGGGGATAAGATCAGGTCCCCCCTGTTTACTGATGTATCAAACCACAGACATGATGTCAGTTTTAACTGCAATCATCTCAAGATGATGGGCATCCTGGAAGGCCTGCAATGCTAGGGGGGGTGGCTCTCATCTCTAGGACACTGATGTGTGAATTGGTCTCTTCTGGGGACCATGTGACTTGGACTGCGCATCCCAAGAAATGTCCCCACATGATTTGTGTAGAAGAACAAGACTGTATCCTTGGGACACTTCATTGGATTGAATCCACCAAAGTAGGTGGTCTTTTCATACTCTTGTGAGTTTGATTGGTGAGGACAAGGGGTGGTGAAGAATTGACCACTGAACAGCTAGTGTCCATTGAAGAATGCACATGTAAAAATGAGCCATAGTAACCAAAGTTATGGCTGCTGCCATTAACCCTAAGGTCTGAAGAATAAGTTTGGCTGGGTGAGAAGGGTGTGTGATAATTTGCTCCACTTGACACCTGATGGTCTGTATTCGGTGTGGTGGAATGGAGGCTATCTGAGTGGCTGGGTTCAACTGAGCACTTACAAACTCTAGGCTTTAAATGGATTGAAAATAAGACGTGCAGATATTGAGTAAGATGCCTAGGAATTGACATAATTACAGTAGCCTCTAGATTTCTATAGAATATACCTTTTTGGGATGGTGAGGAGCCACTTGGCTAGGTATAGAAACACTTGGAATCTCAGCAGTCTCAAGTGAGCTGCTACCACTATCACATATTTGGTAAGCACCCTTGGGGGGGCTGTGGTGAAACCTAATGGCATGGCTTTGAACTAGTAGTGACTGGCTCCCAGCTGAAAGTGCAGAAATATTTGAGATCACCTGTTCATCTTGATGTGGTAGTATGCATTCTGAAAACTGATGGAGCACCTCCAATCATCCTTGTGTAAAAATGGCAGAATGGGCTGAACTATAACCATTTGGAACTTTGACTTCTTTACCAATTGATTCAGTTGTTTATGTCCAGAATTGGTCTCAGGTCTTCAGTATTCTTTGGAACTAAAAAGAATCTTGAGTAAGTTCTGAATCATTTCTGGTCTGGTGGGATCTCCTGGATTACTCTTTTTTGTCTAGCAGCTTTTGAATTTCTAGAGCTGCTGTCTCCCTCTGGCTAGGTGGAATGTTGGGGAGCCTTTTTGTTTTGTATGGGGGAATCCGTGAAAAGGGTGCAAAACAACCTCTGGATATGATTTTAGCACCCAGGAATCATTTACTGATGCCCAAGCATCTGGTTGCAGAGGCAAGTGCTCCAGACTGCCTCCAGAGGTGGGTAGACAGGCAACCTTTCAGGAGTGCTGAAACAGTTTGCCAAAAAAGAAGTGTCAGAAACCTGGTTCAGCAGGCCTCCCCTGCTGCAAGGAAGGCATCTTCCATTAGAACTCCCATCTCTGCTTCTGGAGGAGATATCCCTATTTGAATCTTGGAAAGCTTCCTGGGAAGGAGAATTGGAGGGCCATCGACATTTTTGCTTGAAAATTTCTAAGATCTCTCCAAAGGAGATATCATCTGGTGGAGATCTGGGGGATCCTCTCCTTCACTGAAGTCAGTGTCTTCTGTGAGAAATTCCTGAGGGGAGTCTGTGAGCCCCTTCTTGCACATTCTCTTATGGAGAGCTTCGTCAGTGAGATGGTCTGGTGAAGTGTCCAAAGAGAGAGGAAAGTCCTCCGGAGGACTGTCTGAATTCTTGATAGGGATGGCTATTCCTGTGTGATAGGTCTGTAGGATCTGAAAAAGGAGTAGTAGTCATAGCTCTTGGATGAGAGACGACCCTCAAGCAGAGATTGCCTCTAAGTAGACGATATGAGACAGAGAATAGCTGGATTTCTTTTTTAGTCTGTCCATATAGAACAAATGTTTAAGGCCTAGAATCCTCTTTGTGAGGTACTTTTGCAGCCTCTCCAGTTGTTGCAGGTGTTTAGTGAGGTACATGCCAAATGGGGCATTGTACTCAATGATTGGCCTAATGAGGGAAGAGTAGAGGGAGACAATGACCTCTTTCTTCCTGGATGCAAAACCCTTAGTAATGAGATTTGCCACATAGAAGGATTTCTGACCACAGTGGCAATGTGGTGGTCAAAAGAGAGGTTGCTGAAAATGTGTTCCTAAACTTCCTATAATGCCTTCTGTGTTCAGTGGACTGCCATCAATGTGGCAGTTTATGGGAACTGGGTTTTTCCCATAGGGGATGATGACACATTTTTTGGCATTGAGCTTAAGGCCATGGTTCTGACACCGGTTGTTGGTCTCAGTGAGGCATTTCTATAGGATGTCAACATCACTTGGGGAGTTAATAATAGCTCCCAACTTGCAATCGTCTGCCAACTTTGTCAGCCAGAGTCCCTTCATGTTGGCATAGATTTCAGAGAAGTAGATACCAAACAGGAGAGGACCCAGGATGGAACCCTGTGGGACTCCACTCATGACTGGTCAGCAGTCTGACTTGGAGTCAGCTACTTTCACACTGTGGGTTCTACCTGTGAGCCAGTTTGCAACCCACCTAGTGATATAGGGGTTGATGCCTAGCATAGTGAGTTTTTCTATGATTCCTGGGTGGGGAATGGTATCAAAGGCCTTGGCCTGATCAAGGTAGGCTGTACGAACCACCTTGCCTTCATCGACAGTTCTTGTGACTGACTCAAAGAAGTTGATCAAGTTGAGCAGGCATGATCTACCCTTCAAAAAACAAACTGTGTGGGATCCAGAGTTTGGAGAGTCTCTATATCCTTATTTATTAGGTCCATAATGATACATTCTGTAGCTTTGCATATCAGACTCATCAGGCTAATGGGGGGATAGTTCCCAGGGTCTGTAGTTACTCTCTCTTTGTGGAGAGGGATGACTGTAGCAGTGCACCATTCGGTAGGGACAAAGCCTGAGGTGGTGATTGAACAGGGCACACAGGTGAGGTGCCAGTTCACTCTGTACTTCATGTAGAACATAGCAGGGATATTGTCAGGTCCCACAGAAGTTGTATTCTTGGCCTTGGATTATGCTGTTTTAACCTGTGCAGCAGTAATACTGGGTGTCTGGCAATCTACTGGTATTGTGACTGGTCCCTTGGGAGGGAGAGAGGGGTAAAGTTGGCACTGAATCTCTTGGCCAGTATATTGGCAATATCTGTTGGCTCAGTATAGCAGGTACCATTGTGCAGTAGCTCAGAGCAAATCTGGGTATTGCCATGGAGATTCTTTACATAACTATAGAAGGCCTTGTGGATTTATTTACTATCTGCTGCAATTCTGTTTTCATAGCTAGCTTTAGAGTATTTGATGAGGGATCTCAACTTTTTGTTGAGGCTGTTAAGAGAGTTTTTCCAGTCTTGGGACTTCACCTTATTCCACATCTGTTTCCTCCTTCTGTTGTAGAGTTTGCTTATGGTAGGGGACCACCAGATTGACTTCTTTTTTTTGGAGGAGAGTGTCTTGGTTCTGTTGGGTATGGTGAGATCCATGCATTTGTGTACGTGTTCGTACAGTCCATTGGTGTATGATTCAGCAGTCATGCAACTGATCTCCATTTCCATGGATGCCGTGAAGTTAGCCATCTCTGTTTTTTAGGAGCCCCAAGTTAGCTTTGAAGAAGTTTTTCATGGTAGTTACCTTTGCGGGGGGGGGGGGGTGAATGGGTGGGAGGGATGTGGATTTCCAAGGTGATTAGTCTCAGATCTAACCAGGGAGGAGTTGACTATTGGTGTAGAGCAATGGTTGCCCATGTTACTAATGACCAGATCAAGGATGTTACTACCTCTAGTGGGGGTACAAATTAGCTGGTCCAGGGCATTGGAATTAATGAATTCCAGGAAACATTGGGCAAGTGTATTGGTACATGAGTAGTTTTCCCAGTTAATGGAGGGGCAGTTGAAGTCACTCAGTATGACAGTGTTAGGTTGGACCCTAATATTCTCCGGGGTGCTTAGGAACAGGCAGTGTGAGTCTTGGGACATGATTGGAGACCTATAGCAGACTACGACCTGAATCGCTGTCTTACCCAATGTTAGCTGCACCTGAAGTATCTCAGATGCATTATTTTGGGCTACTAGTCTGGAGGTATGTGCATCCTTTATGAATATGGAAACACCACTGCCTTTGGAGCTTCGGTCCAAGTTCTGGGGCAAAAAGGTGTGGAATGAGTTATAGCCTGGTAGTGCAGGGGTGCTTTCTGCTGCCTTGAACCAGGTCTCTGTTATGGCACAAATGTCAATGTTCTCCATTTTAAGGAGTGCTTCAAGTAAGTGCATTTTGAGATTTAGACTTCTAGAGCTGAGCAGCATGACACTCAGATTACATTTGTCTGTAGCTGTTACAGTGGTAATTTGGTCTTTGAAACACCACCTAAAAATGGCACTATAGGGGTGGCAAGAGCCTTGGCCTGTATCCAGAAGCCCAGGGGTGACAGATGCAGGCCATATCTGGCAAAGCATCGAGGTCTGTCAATCATGTCATACCAGGCTGACAGATATTGAATCCCCTTAGAATGACACCAGAAACTTAGCCACTTGTTGAAATCAATCATTTTCTGCTTGTACTGTGTTATCATTCTGGGTGATGGTAGGATGCTGCTCAGGGCTAGAGTAATACCCACCTGGGCTACATAATCCAAAAGCTCCTCCATGTCTCTATTCATGTAGTACAGGGAGATATGCCTCAGTTCATTCACACCCACATGTACAATATCAGAGTCATATTTGTACCTGTTGTTGAGGGACCTGAGTGTGTGCATTATGTGGTGGATCCTGGTGCCTGACAGGCAGCTGACTGTTACTTTCTCCTTATTCAACCTAGTCAGTGGGACATCGGTGTGCCTCACTATCGAGTCATCTATGACTAGTGTGTTGGGAATGCTGTTTTGCCTTAGGGGCTTTGGTTGAGTGGCACAATGTTTAGGAGAGTTATGTGTCTCATGATTAGTGTTGTGTTTTGGTGGTTGAGTGAGTTTCTGCCTTGGAGGTTTCTGCTGTTTAGATAGATTTTTATTGAGAGCCTCTGTGAGGGTGGGTGCGCGGTTTGTGTTTTTATGTAAAGGCAGTGCTGGTGTGTGTTCTGGAGGGCTATGTGTTCCATGTGCTGCGGTGCAAGTGCTGACCTTCTCCTCTTGACCAGCTAATCCGGTCTTGGCTGAAGAGTGCATGGCTTCCAATTTGGATATATAAGTGCATCTCTCACAAGTCTGAGTGTTGGGAGGTAAGAGGAGAGGGTTGTCAGTGTACATGAGGTAGTTGCTACATTGCCTCAGGATGCCCAAGTTCACCAAGTTAATAGGAGAATGCACAGGGAACTGACCTTTAGACATGCTTGGAGGGGTGGGCATTAAAATAAGTACTGAACCTGTTTCCTTGTAGAATGTTTAGTGCCGGTAGCACTTTTGTGTGCTACAATAATTGCTAGAAGAAGTCTGGTAAAGTGCTAGACTAATAAGTTAATAAAAGTGCAGGAGAAGACAGAACTAGTATCTGTATCAATGAGTTATGCATTCCCTTGAATATGTACAACATTTCTTGGTAAGAGGCAAAAACTGTGGTCATAAAAACAGCATTTGAATGTTAGGTATGTTGCTGTCCTAACTCAATCAATGTACTTTCACACTTTTTGGTAAGTCTCATCTCCCTGACACCCCCTCAGTAAGTGGAAATCAAAGAGGGGAGACTGTAAAACACTGATTGCTCCTGCAGTCAGTCTAATCATTGACACCTGCAAGCCATTTCAGTGTAAGGGCCTGTGCATGCAATACTGTAGATTAGTGCAGCTTGTGGTATTCAGGAAAGTTAATTACTTAATTCCTCATTTGCATACTCACATTGCTCAGAGGGCTGAAACTGCACTACATAAAGGTAATGATGTACCTAAGGAGCTTGTATCATAATTGGGAGATTGTTTGGATTCATAGAGCTTGATACTACTATATACATGTTGAAGATATTTATTTACTTTCTAAACTGCCTTCTTGCCAATGTATGCTATTATTCTTTACAAAATATTTTAGTTTAACATTAATGATGGATTGCAATGTCCAGTACAGCCACTGGTTCATCTGTCTGCATTTTCTTTATCATTTACCATTGGCATAGCCCAGATATATATCAGTACAAAGTTTTGTAAAGAATGTTATGTGACATAATGGTGTAGATTTTATTTTCTGGGAATTTGAACAGTTATTGCATAAGAGTATAGTATAAATTCTTAGCAAGGTCAGGTGGTTTTACATGTATAGACCAAAGAATGTGTTAAGATAGTGATATCTACCTGCCTTCCGTCCACACCAGTGAAGATGCCACTATAAGAGTTTTTGCCATTACTACTTGTACACTGTGAATTAGTATTGCTAATGTTACAATGTATTACACAGTTACATAAGTTTTATAATTGTTGGTAGTTTTATTAATTTTGTAGAGACACTGTCTTAACTTGTGTATGTCAAAAAAAAATACCTTTTTAATTGAAATTCAAATGATGGATGCACATATTCATACATAACTGAGTTCACATCCATCCTCTCTGTGTATTATAAAATAGCTTTTTGTGTCTGTTGTGAAGCCCGTGCCCTGGCCTAGCAATCAAGGAGCCTCAATCCTCACCACTAACACCAGTGAGGGGCATCTCATATAGGAGAAAAGGATAACAAATACACACAGCAAAGTGCAATTTCTCTTAAGAGCACACAGAGCTCACAGTCAGTCTGGGGCTGGTTGCTCCCTTGCTCTCCAGGTCCCCAATAAAACTCCCCAGTGGCACAGCTATAGGGTCCAGATCTCAGCCTAGTGGGCAACATAAAACCTCCAGCACCCTCTTTGTCCAACCAGTGCTTCATGTCCCTGCCCAAGTAGCTGACACACACACACACACACACACACACACACACACACACACACACACACACACACACACACACACACACACACACACACTTTGAGAAGAGCTTATACAACCACACAGACACTCCTGGGGAAGGCTGGTTCTCCAGCTGTGCCCCCTTTTTCCCAGACTATACGGTAGTACCAGCTGCCACCACCCACTAATATTTATCAGCTGCTCAAAGGCCCTTAAAAGGGTGTCCAATTATTACTGTGCAATATTATTATCCAATTGGTAGTAAAGCTATTAGAGTGGCTTTGAACAATTTTACCAAAGGCATGCAAGTACTCTAAACAGCTTAAATTATCTCTACAAAAACAGTCACAGTTGAAAGGGTTTAAAAATATTTAATAAATAGTCAAAACACAAGACAATACTTTTTACTACACAGCGCTAATCAAGAGTTCAGAGATCACAGAGAAATACTTAAAATAATTCAGTACTACAGTTCTGATATCACAGAAAACACTTAGGCTAATATTTCTAGTTTCTAGCTATTTCTAAAAGAAAACACAAATCTAAGATAAATGTACATATAGAGCAAAGGCAGTGCTGAGTTGGATGGTCAAAACAAAAATACTTAATGCTCTCTGATTCTCCCTGTTTTTTAAAATCACATTCCTGGTTCACATTACATCATTCTTCACACTTCCCTAACCATTAATATATAAATGGAGTGGTTAAATGTGTTCATTTTCTGAAGAAGTCTGTATAATAAAGACAAAACCTAAGTAAAATTTGTTTATTGGTTCTTCATAGACTTTGGCTCATTTGCCCTGAGCTACAGGGTCCTTCCTGAGGTTTTCTGTCTACTTGTTAGTAGTTTGGATCGTTTTTGTCTTGTTGGTGTGAGAGAAGAGATGGGGAACCTGGGTGGTGATTCCGAAATCAAGGGGCTACTGGAGCGTATTAGTCAACAGTTAAGTGAGCTTGGGAATCAAATAAAACAACTTATAGAGTTACAGCACGTTGGCAATGGAAGTATTGGAAGTTCCATTTTGGGGAGCTTGGGTGTTCCACTAACTCAACCCACCCCTATCGCGGAGACTGCTCCGCAAATGAGTTTTGACATTATCAATGTTAACAAGCAGACTGACAATGCTAGTGCTCGTATGGGTGAAGACTGTTTAATGTTTAATAAAACTCGATGGAAGGTTAATAATTTTGACTTCCAGCAGGTCAGTTCTAACAAAAATACTGTTAAAAAAGCCAATCAAACTTTGGCTAGTCAGCTTAAGGATTTTGACAAAAAACTGTTTAGTATGAAGAAACTGAAGATTGAAAACAGTTACCTGCAAAGGAACATTGATTTGGGGTTAGTGCCGCAAGGGTTGCAGCTGTGGAGATACCCCAATGGTATAAGCAACAATGCCGAAATGATTGAGGAGGTACACCAATTGTTTGATCGGACTGAGATTGAGCTTATGAGAATTATGATCAAACATAATGATTCTCATATTGCCCGTTGTATACAGGAATTGGAAGAAGAAAATGAGAGTATATTAACTGATTTAAATTTTGAGCATTATCAAACTAACTACAACAATATATTCACATCTATTGATACCAGTTGTGCCAACATTTACCAAAGAAAGCTTAATAAAATTAATAGGGACTCTAACGAATGCAAGAGTAAAAAGGTGTATCCTTTGTCTGTGGGTAACCATAGACACACAACGGCAGCAGTCAATGATGAACCTGAGGTGGGACAGGAAATTGAGAGACAGCAGGAAGTGTATAATAGGGAAAGAGAGCAGAGCAGATTCCCTTTAGATGTGGGCCCCAGCCGGTCGGAGAGATTGAGGAAATGCCAACAGGGAAGTCAGCAGCCATCGACGGAGGAGAGTCACCAATTTTACAGGCAGGGGGCGAGACCGAAGAGGCGGAATTATGCACAGCACCTCTACGAACCTCAGCAGGATGAGTGGAGGTAGATTGTTCCAGTGACCCACTATTGGAAGTAAGTTTTTATTTGGAGCATCAGTTTCTTAGTAGAGAAACAAGTACTGTCAATGACATTCTGGAACATGTTAATGAAAGTACTCAATTAAGGGAAGATGAAGACTTAATAAAGCCACAGGTATTAGTGTGTATGGACTTTATGGACATTAGTAAAAGTGAACCAAATGTTAAAGAGAGTGAGCTAACAACTTTTATGTCAGTATGTGATGTTGAAATGTTTGATATGTTGGATGTCACTGATTCAACTCGGGAGGAGGTAAATGCTGTTTTTTTAGCTAAGCCATCTATTGTTAACAATGCCCAATGTGATTATAAAGTTTATAATTATTCAAGTAAACTAATAGGAGAGGAGCATGCTGAATTGTTATCAAAGGGTTTTCTTTTATACCATTAAAAGGAGGAAATGTTGTTGAGACCCTGATAGATTTAAAAATGTTAACTAGGAAAATGAATATTAAGATGTTTTTTGACAATCATTGTCAGCAGGAAAATATTGGATTAAGAAAGCCAAGCAAGTTTATTCCACCATCAAATGGAACTGTGAGTCTATATGAAAAGGCCTGTGAGATGGAAATCAGGGAGCATATGAGATCAAGTAGAGCATTTAGAAATAGGAGGGCCTTTGACAATATCAATAACTTAGAGAAGAGGAAACACTATTAAGGGATATGGTCAACGATAAAACTGTTAGATTTATGAAGCCAGATAAAGGGAATGGCATGGTCATAATGGATAAAAATTATTATATAGATTATATGTTAGCCATGTTAACCACTGATACATATGAGGAGAGTAGTATCAATCAGGTACATATTGCATACCAAAAAGTAGATTTATAATCGATGACCAATAAATGCAGGGACAGATAGATGAAGCTGAGCATTATTTCCTGGTTAACAAATTTCCTAAAGTTAGTAATATGTTTGGTATACCAAAATTGCATAAGGGTCTGGACAACATTCAATTTAGGCCGATTGTTGATGGAAAGAGGGGAAAAACCTTTTTTATTAGTAACTTTTTGGACTACCATCTGCAAGGAGGTTTGAAAGTGTTTATATATGTAACCAAGGATTCTTGGGATTTTTTGAATAAATTAAAGGCAGTTGAAATTAGTGACCACACAGTTTTATTAACAATTGATGTGTGTAATTTATTTTCGGTCATTCCCAATGAAATTGGGTTGGAATGGCTAGAGCAACAATTACATAAAACGGGTGTATATGAGCAGGATTGTATAAATACTTTTGTTACCTTAATGGAGGTTGTATTGAACAACAATTACATATTCTTCGAGGGCCAATATTATAAACAGAGAACTGGAGTAGCGATGGGAGCTGCTTGTGCTCCTATTTATGCAAATTATATTATGGCCTATTGGGAACAAGAGTATGTTTTCAATAGTGAATATATGAAATACATACAACAATACACCTGTTTTTTGGATGATATATTTGTAGTATGGGATGGACCAATTGAGGTTATGAAGGCCTTCATAGAATATATTAATTGTACAATACAATTTTTAGATTCACCTATGAATATGGTAGTGAGGAAATTTCATATTTAGATGTAAAATTGAAGGTCAATCATTCGGAAAAATGTTTGATTTCTGGTATTTATAGAAAGCCTACTTTTTCCAATTCTTATTTGAGCTACCAAAGCTGGCACCCTAACCATCAGAAAAAAGCGATAGTTAAAGGCCAAATGGTTAGGGCAGCCAGAATGGTAAGCGAAGTTCGAGACTTTCGTAAAGAAATGGAATTTATTAAAGGTATATTCACTAATCGTGGTTATCCTATTGAATTATGTGACTCCATTATGGAGGAAGTGAAATGTAAGAGGTTTAGTGGTGTTTATAAGGCAATATTGACCAAAGATCACGAAGATGATGGGGGAACACAAATAGGTACAGTTATTGGAGAAGTGATATAAAATGGAACTAACTTTAATACTAGTATGAGTGAAACTTTGTATTTTATTACCACTTATAACTATGATGTAGACTATATTGTGGAGATAATCAATAGGAATTGGAAGCTTTTGAAACTGGACAGTAATATGGAGAAAATTGAGTAATCCCCCAAAAATTGTGTATAGAAAAGGAAAGTCATTCAAACAATTATTGGAATCAGCTGATAACTCTAGTAGTGGGAGTGATGGCTCACATAGAAGTAAAAGGAATTTTAGGTGTGGCAAATGTAGTGTTTGTAAGTACATTTTGGTTACAGGTGATAAAATCAACATTGAGGGAGAGTTTATAGGTATACATGGCCATTTTGATTATTATGCCAAAAATGTAGTTTATATGGCAAAGTGTGGAAGTTGTCTGGCATTTTACTTAGGGAAAAACTTGTAGAATGTTTAGGGATAGAGTCAATGAACATTTACTTGACATTAGGCATATGAAAAACACCAATGCCTTGGTTAGGCATATTAAGCAATATCCAGAGCACAGATTTAATATCCAGAGCACAGATTTAAATTTTGTGTAATGCAACAAATAAAAAAGGATGGTCGATGTGCATCTGGATATTTGCGAAATGAGATGGCAGTTGAGATTAAATGCTACAGTTTTTCCAGGAATTAATGATAACATAAGCATTTTGCCCCTATTAAAATTAAAACATATTGTGGGTTGAAAATTATATATATATATATATATATATATATATATATATAGGTTTTAATATACAATTTTAAATAGCTAGGTGGTTTTAAAATATTAATTTCCTTTGATAAGTATGTTTTTAAAAAAATGTTTGAAAAATGTTTTTGAATTTTTTTGAACTTTTTGATATCACGACATTGTAATGTTATTTGAGGTTATGACATTGAATGCTTTAAACAGGTTTAGTTGGTGGGTGTTGTATATTAATATGTATTTTATATGGTAAAAAATGTAATACTGTTTGTACAATGTGACATATACTGTTTAGAAGCATTGGGAGCGTAACTTTTTTACCGTAATGGATTAATGTAGTTGGAATTTAAGGCAGCTTGTTAGTAGAGTTTTATGTGATAGGGTAATTAGAAGGGGTGGGGTACATGTTTTGCAGGGTATGTCTGTATATATAAATGGAGTGGTTAAATGTGTTCATTTTCTGAAGAAGTCTGTATAATAAAGACGAAACCTAGGTAAAATTCGTTTATTGGTTCTTCGTAGACTTTGGCTCATTTGCCCCTGAGCTACAGGGTCCTTCCTGAGGTTTTCTGTCTACTTGATAACAGTGAATTTACTTCCATACAGATAAGGCTGAAGTTTCCACAGTGCCCACACTATGGCTAGACATTCTTTTTCTACAGCTGCATAGCATTCCTCCCTGGGTTGGAGCCTATGACTGAGATAAACCACTAGGTGCTATTCTCCCTCTGAAGAAATCTGGCTAAGTATAGCCCCCACCCCATGGTTTGAATCATATACCTGCACAACAAATTATTTGCTGCAATCTGGACTGGCTAACACAAGGGGTCCTCCCAAAGCTTCTTTAAGCTTCTGGAATGCCTGCTCACATGCTGGGGTCCACACTACCTTATCTGTCCTGTTCTTCCTTGTCAGGTCTTTGAGGGGAGAAGCTATGGTACTATAACTGGGAACAAACTTTCTGTAGTACCCTGCTGTCCCTAAAAATGCCCTCACCTGCTTTTTAGTAACAGGTGCAGGCCATGCCTGAATGGCTTCCACTTTGGCAGGTTCTGGCCTTATCTTACCAGTCCCTACTCTATGTCCTTGGTAGGAGACCTCCGCCGTACTCACCTGACATTTGCTCGGCTTAATGGTCAACCCTGCCATCTGTAGTCTGCCCAGCACCTCCCTGACATGCTGAAGGTGCTCTTGCCAGGAATGGCTATAGATGGCAATATCATCTAGGTAAGCAAGGGCAAACCCTCCTGCTCCTGCTAGGATATGATCTACCAGCCTCTGGAAAGTCGCTGGGGCATTCTTTATCCCAAAGGGCATCTTTGTGAACTCATACAAGCCAAAAGGAGTCATAAAGGCTGACTTCTCTCTAGCACTGGGAGTCAAGGGCATCTGCCAGTAACCCTTGGTAAGAACAATAGTTGTAAGATACTTAGCCCCACCCAGCTGCTCTAGAGCCTCATCGGTCCTAGGCATGGGGTAAGCATCTGACTCTTTGTGACTATTTAATTTCCTGTAGTCCACACAGAACCTGGTGCTGCCATCCTTCACTGGCAGCAACACCACTGGGGAGGCCCAGGGACTGTTGAACTCTTGAATCACCCTAGTACCAACATCTCCTGTACTTCCTCCCTCAGAGTCTGTTTGACTCTCTCAGGCACTCTATAAGGGGCCTACCTAATAGGCCTTTGGGGTCCTGTGTCCACCTGGTCCTGCCCCAGGTGGGTGCACCCTGGTTTCCCAGTGAACATGTCCCCAAATTCTTGCAACACTACTTGGATTTCTCGAACCTGGGTAGGAGATAGCTGCTGGGACATTGCTACCCCTTCCACTGAGGTGTCAGCCCGAGCCTCACTGAAGAGATCAGTCCCTGGATCTCCCTCAGACTCCTCCTGCAATCCATTGCAAATGTTCAGCACAAGGGCCTCCTTATCATGCTAAGGTTTCATCCTGTTAACATGGTACAGTTTGTGCCCTTGCCTTCTGGCTTGCAGTTCCACCATGCTGTTAACATCACTTAACTTTCTTACCACCTTGTAGGGTCCCTTCCAAGCTGCTTGCAGCTTGTTGTGTCTGACAGGAATGAGAACCGTTACCTGCTGTCCCACAGCATACTCTCTAGGGCGGGCATTCCTGTCATACCACACCTTTTTTCTGTTGTTGCGCTTCTGCCAGGTTCTCCTGGGCCAAGCCCATGATTTCACTGAGCCTTGTCTGAGGTTTAGGACGTATGCCACAAAAGACTCCTTTTGAGACTCGCACTTACCTTCCCACTCATCTCAAATTAAATCTAGAGGTCCCATCACACTATGCTCATGCAGCAACTCAAAGGGTGAAAAACCTGTGGATTCCTGGGGAACCTCTCTGTAAGCAAACAACAGATGGGACAAATATTTCTCCCACTCCCTCTTAAACTGATCTGCAAATCCCTGTAGTATGGACTTGATTGTAGAGTTTAACCTCTCAACAAGACCATTAGTCTGGGGATGGTAGGGGGTGGTCTTCATGTGTTTCACCCCACAGAACTTCCACAGACAAGCCGGCAGGTTTGACATGAAATTGGCACCTCTGTCAGTCAGTATTTCTTTTGGGAAACCTACCCTGCTGAAAATCTCTAACAAAGCATTTGCGACCGTCTCTGCCTCAATGGAGGACAAATCCACCACCTATGGGTAACGTGTAGCATAATCCACTACCACTAGGATATACTTTTTCCCTGTGGAACTTGGGGTACTCAGAGGACCCACAATATCCATAGCTACCCTCTGAAATGGCTCTTCAATCACAGGCAAAGGCATCAAAGGAGCTCTCACCTTGTCTCCTGCCTTGCCTACCTTTTGCACTGCTCACAGGTCCTGCAGTATGCTGTTACATCTCTGGAAATTCCAGGCCAATAGACGTTCTGCATAATATGCCTCTTTCTACATTTTATGCCCATATGACCTGCAAGGGGAATATCATGGGCTATGGTTAGAAGTGCAGGACAGTAGGCTCTAGGCACTACCGACTGCTGTACTCTCTCACATTCCAGCCTTCCCTCAGGGGTCCACTCTCTGTACAGTAACCCTTAGGTTCATAGGTTCATACTAGGCTATCTGCCCTAGGGCATTTATAAGCCTAGCCAGAATGTGTTTGGCTTTCGCCACCCATTTTAAATTTATTTTGCTATGCCCTTTTTCGAGGTTAGTATACTGTGCCTCTGTCTAACAGTGACACAGAAGTGATACCCGGGGTAAACCTATGATCTCCCATCCACTCATCAAGATTCCTCTTGAAGAGAGTCAATGAGGGACTCTGCCTAACCTGTACTGGGATTTTATTCCAGAGTGAAGGGAGCCTCTGGGTTATGAATCTGTCCCTCCAGCATGTCCTAGTTATTTCAGTGCTGAGGTTCAAGTCTCTCGAGCGTGTAGCTCGATGGGATTTGGATTTTCTGAGATGCAGCATGTCCATTAATTCTGGGTTGGACATGGCTTTATACGTCAGGCACAGATCGCCTCTGAACAGGCGGTATGCCACTGAGTAGAGCTGGAGTTTCTTTAACCGGGCAGCATATGGCATCTGTTTGAGCCCTTTGATCCTCTTGGTGAGGTACTTTTGGGGTCTTTCCAGTTGCTGCAGGTGTCTGGTAAGGTACATCCCAAAAGGGGCATTGTACTCAATTATGGGCCTGATGAGGGATGAGTAAAGAGGCACGATGACATCCCCTGATCTAGATGTGAATCCCTTCATGATTAGGTGGGCTATATAAAATGTTTTTCTAACCACTTTGGCCACATGGTTGTCAAATGAGAGATTGCTATCAACTTGGGTCCCCAGGTCCCTAATTACTTCTTCTGTACTTAATGGATTACCACCTATGTGGTAATTTGTGGGCACTTTGTTTTTGCCAAAGGGGATGACTATACACTTTTGGCATTTAGCTTGAGGCCATGGCTCTGGCACCAGTTGTCTGTTTCTATGAGGCCCTTTTGGAGGATGCTTGTGTCGGCTGGAGAGCCGATTATGGCGCCCAGTTTGCAGTCATCTGCGAACTTGGTCAGCCACAGTCCTTCCGTGTTGGCCTGTACCTCCGAGAAATATATACCGAACAAAAGAGGTCCCAGGACTGAGCCTTGTGGGACACCACTTGTAACTGGTTTGGAGTCTGACATGGCTCCAGCAATTCTAACCATGTGGGTTCTGTCCTTGAGCCAGTTTGCAATCCATCTAGTGACATAGGGGTTTATATTTAAGCTGGTGATCTTATCTATAATGCCCGAGTGGGGTATTGTATCAAAGGCTTTTGCGAGGTCCAGGTAGGCTTTGTGGACCACCTTCCCCTCGTCAGTGGCCTTGGTGACTGTTAAAAAGAAATCAACCAGGTTTAAGAGGCAGGATCTGCCCTTAACAAAGCCGAACTGGGTAGGATCCAGTGTCTGTAGGTCCCCAATATCTTTATTTATGAGGTCCATGATGATCCTTTCCATAGCTTTGCAAACCAAGCTAGTCAGGCTTATGGGGCGATAGTTTCCAGGATCGGTTGAGGCACCACCTTTATGGAGAGGGACCACTGTTGCTGTACGCCACTCTTTGGGCACATATCCTGTAGTAAGGCTGAGATTGAACAGTAGTTTTATGTTTGGGTTTAGCTCTTCTTGGAGTTCATGTAGGACGCAGCCCGGGACACCGTATGGTCCCATTGATGCTGTGTTTTTTGCTTTGGAGAGGGCAGCTCTTACCTAAGCATCTGAGATGTCAGGGGGGCAGCACTCTGCTGGGATAGATATTTGTCCTTTTGGTGGGGAGGGGGGGGAGAAGTTTGCGCTGAACCTGTCAGCTTGGATGTTGGCAATGTCTGTGGGTTCAGTGTATTTTTTGTCATTTTGGACTAATTCTGAGCATATCTGGGAATTACCACCCAGGTTCCTAACATAACTAAAGAAAGCCTTGTGATTATCCTTAGTGTCCTGTGCAATTTTTCTCTCAAAGCTGGTCTTAGACAATTTTATGAGTGCCCGCAGTTTTTTGCTAATACTGATCAGTGATGCCTTCCCTTTTTGGGATTTTGCTCTATCATTTAGTAGCTTCCTCCTTCTATTGTATAGTTTGTTTATGGCTGGGGTCCACCAGACAGGACGTCTGCCTTTGGAGGATTGGGTCTTGGTTTTATTTGGGATCGCATGATCCATGCATTCCTGAAGGTGTTCATAAAATGCGTTTATAAAGGATTCTGCGGTCTGTGCCGTATTTTCCACAGGCCCGGGGGCTTTGAAGGATTCCACCTCGGTTTTGAGGAGTGTGAAATTTGCTTTAGAGAAGTTTTTCACTGTGGTTTTCTGGTCAGGGGGTGGAGTCGGGGTGTGAATATCCAGTGAGATTAGTTTATGGTCTGATCTTACCAGTGAGGGATACACTTCTGGTCTGGAGCATAGAGTCCCCACGTTGGTGATGATCAGGTCCAGTATATTTTCCCCTCTTGTGGGAGTGGTAACAAGTTGTTCCATAGCATTTGAGTTTATAAATTTTAGGAACCTTTGGGCAAGGGTGTTGGAGCTAGAGTAATGCTCCCAGTCTATGTTTGGGTAGTTGAAGTCGCCCAATATAATGGTGTTTGGAGAGACCTTCATATTTTCCAGTGTTCTCAGAAAGGCCGAGTGGGGTTCCTGGGTTTGGGAGGGTGGTCTGTAGCAGGCTATAAACTGGAAGGCAGTTTTACCCACTGTTAGTTGCACATGGATAGTCTCTGATGCTTCGTGCTTTGCCACCAACCTGGAGGTGTGGGTATCTTTGATGAATATCGATACTCCCCCTCCTTTTGTGGTTCGGTCCAAGTTTTGGGGCCAAAAAGAATGGTATGAGGTATAACCTGGTAGTGCTGGGGTGCTCTCGGGAGCCCTGAACCACGTTTCTGTTACTGCACAGATATCAATGTTCTCCATGCTAAGGAGAGTTTCGAGTGCGTGCATCTTGAGGTTTAGACTTCTGGCGTTGAGTAACATTACTCTTAGTTTCTTATCCCTTGTGATACCTATGGAGGTGGGTTTGTCTTTTGAGCCTTGCCTAAAAAAGGCACTATGGGGGTAGCAAGAGCCTTTGCCAATATCCGAAAGTCCAGGGGTGACAGGTGCAAGCCATCCCTAGCGAAGCATCGTGGCTTGTCGAGCATATCATCCCAAGCTGACAGGCATTGGATCCCCTTTGAATGACACCAGTACTTAAGCCAATTGTTGAAATTGATCATCTTGTCTTCATATTGTGGCATCATTCTTGGTGAGGGTAAGATGCTACTCAAGGTCAGGGTCATACCGGCCTGGGCTACATGCTCAGAGAGCTCCTTTATGTCTCTTTTCATGTAGTCCAGGGAGGTACGTCTCAGGTCATTCACACCAGCATGGACAATGACTGAGTCATATTTATACTTGCCTTGGAGTGACCTGAGTGCTTGTGTTATGTGGCGGATCCTAACGCCTGACAGGCTGCTCACTGTGACCCTCTCCTTGTTCAGCCTGGTGAGTGGGATGTCAGTGTGCCTGACGATAGAGTCACCTATTACAAGTGTATCAGGTGTGTTGTTTAGTCTTAAGGGCTGTGACTGTTCGGCACACTGGCTTTGTGAGATATGTGTTGCACGTGTTTTGTTTTGGGGTAGTGGTTGCTTGGGTGTCTGCTTTGGAGGTCTCTGCTGCTTAGGCAGATCTTTATTTAGAGCTTCTGAGTATGTTTTTGTGTGATTATGTGTTTGGTTTGCTATTGTGGTAGGTCTATGTGAGACTGGAATTGTAGTGAGTGTGGTTTCCTTCTCCTCCTGACTGGTTATGCCAGTACTGAGTTGAGGGAGCTTAGCCTCCAGTTTGGCTATATGGTTGCATCTCTCACATGTGTTGGAATTTGTTGGGAGGAGGAGAGGGTTGTCTGTGTACATGAGGCAGTTGTAACATTGCCTCAAGATTCCCAGATTCACCAGCTGGACCGGAGAGGAGATTGACAACTGACCTTTGGACATGCTAGAATAATATTGGGAATTCCTTAATAATTGAAAACAAGGGCCAGTGGGGAGTGAGGGTGTAGTGCTTTTAATTTTTAGTGCTGACTTATATAATTGCTTTAGCGTGCAAGTACCAGGTAACTTAAGTGCAATCTGTTACAGGTAACTTAAATGCAAAAACGACAAACAGTAACTTTCTTTCAAGTGAAACAAGGAAATAAGTACAGTAAGCAATGCAGATATCACTAGTGATCCACAGAAGCGCTGAGAAGCCGCGTATTAGGTGGAATTAGTGTTCCAGGGAAATAACAAGCAAACAAACAACAAGCATATAAACAAAGCTAGATTCAGCAGGCCTGGATCTAGTCTATGCTACAGCAAACAAGGTGTACCAATTTCAGTAAGATACAGTTCAAATATTCAGGCACTATAAATCTTTGTTCCAGTATACAGATTTCCCCTTTCCTTGAGAATCAGGTGCCTCCCTAGCTACCTGCCTCAGGCCTTGCAATGTAGGGTCTAAGAGCTGAGCCTGTCTCAACTCTGTCTTTGTAACCCTTCCCAGCTCCCCTTCCACAGGAAGTCTGGCATCTCTGACAGTGGTGCCTCACTGTCAGCCGGAGTACTCCTACTCACCTCTACCTTTGCAGTCACTCTGCCCAAGAGAAAATCCGTAGCCACAAGCAGCTGTGGCTCACACTCAGTCTCACTGCTACAGAGTAGCTCCCTCCCTTAAGTAACCACCTCACCAGTCCTGGCTGCAAGTATGCAGTCTGTATGGGTCTTTCCAAAGCTACCAGACCCACATGCTTGTCTCCTAGCCGGACTGTGTGTAACTGCATAAGCACATGGTCCTGCCTCATCCAAATCCTTCCCTATCAGGACATCTGCAGGATGGTAGTTTGGTACCCTTGTTGCCCCAAGACAATCTACTATTGGCATTTTGTCTTTCCTACTTACTGGCTCCCTCACCTTTTGTTCCCCACCTTGCTTCCGTGGACACCTTTATGCCACATGGCCTCACTGGTTGCATTCAAAACATTTAACCCTAGCTCCTGGACATGTACCTGGACTAGTGGCTTCCCCTGCTACTTGCAGATTTTGTTGGGGAAGTCTGTGCTGCCCACCATGGGTTCCTTTAGACCCATGAGCAGTACTGGGGAGCCCCTTTTTTGTGCAAGGCTGCTCTGCTTGTCAGGTATAGGTCTCCCTTCTTTCCCAACTCATCTGAAGTAGCACATTGTCTATCAGCTAACCAGATCCTCATGTCCTCAGGCAAAGTGCTAAGTGCATGTTCCCTCACCAAAATGTCTGCCAGCCCTTCAAAAGTTGTAACCTGACATTCACTCACCCACCTATGGAAATAAGTGCCCAGTTCAGCAACATATTCACACACACTTTCATCTGCCTTGCATCTATGGTCACAAAACTTTTTCCTATACGTTTCAGGTGTTAACTTAAACAATTCTAACAAGTGATTTTTAACAGCAGTATAATCAAAACATGCAATGTCAGATATTTTTGACAAAACAGTTACAGCTTTACCATGGAGTAAGAAGGTCAGGAACCGTACCCAGAGACTTTGGTCAACACCATACTGTTTGCATACCCTCTCAAACATGAATGAAACTATCAAAATTATCCCCCTCTTTAAACTGTAGATGAAATTTACTGACCTGTTGTGCTTCTGGGGTCCGGTTACTCCCTTCTCATTACCTCCATAACTCTGGTAAAGAGTCAGCATCTCCTTCTCATGCTGCCTCTACCTCTCCTTTTCCTCAGCTTCCAGGCATAGCAGTTTCTCATTCTCCTCAGCCTGTAAACATCCCAGTCTCTCATTGTCCTCACTCTCTAGATGCCTCAGTCTCTCAGTTGCTTCTATTTCCACATGCCTGGCCTCCAACTCAAGTCTCTTTAGCTCCAGAGAGATTTTTAAGTCCTCTGCAGAAAGGTTGAGCTGTCCATTCTCAGAGGGTATTATATCTCCACTGCCAGTATGATTGTCCTCCTGGTTGTTGTTTTCTGATGCAGCTGTAACCAAGGCTGCAATCAGATCTGCCTTAGTCAGGTTTCCATGCACCAGTCCCATAGCCTGGCAAATCTCCGCCAGCTGGCTCCTTGTCAGATTTCCATACTCCTCTGCTGACATGCTGCCTGCTCAACTTGACTAACTAAGCTAACAAAAGAAATAAGACAATTGTGATCTAAACTCTGAGTATTCACTGGGTGGCTGATTTAGAGTACAAAACACATTCTAAGCTCACTGTACACCAGCTACAGGAATTCACTCTACCCACACCACTACAAGCCAATTAGTATTTGCCACCAATTAATATGTGGTGTGGATATCCCAATGCTGCCACCAATTAATATGTGACACCCATGCCCTGCCCCAACAATCAAGGAGCCTCAATCCTCACCACTAACACCAGTGAGGGACATCTCATATAGGAGGAAAGCATAACAAATACACACAGCAAAGTGCAATTTCCCTTAAGAGCACACAGATATCACAGTCAGTCCGGTGCTGGTCTTTACACTTGTACACTTGTCTATTTTCTTTTTGTGCGACTTAGAATAATACTTAAAAGTTGCTTCAGCAGTCTAGGATTGTCAAGCAAAGACGTATAAAGGTGCAGTGAAGATAGGAATGAAGTCCCCTTGTTAGTAGTCACATTTCAAGCCAGAGCACACTGATGTCCAATTCTGAGCAGCCTAAGAGTCAAATCGGCAACTTTTGTTCACCTCGTTCATCAGGAGCATCTAGTGATGAGCACAAAAAAGAGAATGTGTATGAGTCTGCAATCAGAAGTCTAGTTCAAGTGGAGCAGACTTTCCTAGCCTTGCTTGCTGACATCAGTGGAGTTATTCTGAAACAGCTGCAAGCAGACAATGGATTGGTTTGTGACAGCCCACATCTGAGGAAGCGCTAGAAACTAAAACAAAGTGTTGAATACGTTTATGTGTTTTGTTGTTTTGTGGCTTTTACTATTAAATGGAAGTCTGCCTACATTTCTCTTTGTGGCTTTATTATTTTGCTGAACAGTGGCATCCAGGTTCATTCTTTGGTTTATTTGTGTGATTTTTCCTTGTTTGCATGCTTTTTGGATTTAGTGTTCAGAAATATCTTCTTGAATAGGGTAACTGTTGAGAGAAGATATTTCTCTGGAAGGGTCAGTCAGATACATGTCCATCTGAGAAGATATTCTGACATTGGCTGGTATTGACTCTTTGAAGCTGAAGAAGCTGTCTTCAGCAGTTAATGCAGAAGCTTCAGATGACCCATGTGAAGGTTCATCCACTTTCTGCATGGCATCAAGGAACAGAGCTTTGCCTTTGAGTTTCTGCTCTTCACTGTCCATCCATTACAAAAGGAACTGTGAATGCACTATGCTAGCCAAAATGAGCTCTTCACGCTCCAGCAGGTGATTGAACTGAGGCTCAATGCCTTTAAGAAGAACATCAACTAGCAGCACAACAAGCTGCACAGACTGCCTGACTTTGGACAACTTGTTTTTTAGGCACTGAATGGTGGGAATCAGGATTCCCATGAAGCTTTTCAGCTCTGACTGCAGGATGTTCAGAACCATTGCTAGGGGCTGCATTGCTTGCACAAACTCAGCAACACAGGTAATTTCTGCAGGCCTGAAGATGGCAATTCCAATCTGTTCACATATCTCATTCAGCAAGCAGTCACCCTGAGTTGCAATGAGGTGAATTCTCTCCATCGCGTAGAAAGTGGAATTCCATCATGTCACATTGGGAATAATCAATGCCAGATCACACTTATTTTGACCCACCTCAGCTGCTTGGATGCTATGACTAGCCTTGTTCCAAGCAGCATAGCATTTGGCCATGGTTCTTCGCATGATCTTTTTATACTGTGCATCATTACAAGCAGATTCAGCATCTTGCACGACAACTAGATTCAATGTGTTTGCTGCACATCTCAGATGGGGAGGCAGTGAATAGGTATTCTCACTTTGCCCTGACTGACTCAGAATGACTGTCACACTGTTGTAAATCACTTCATCATCATCATCATCATCATCATTCTCATCTTGGGACAGAATACTTGTAGTCTCAGATCTCTCACATTCCGAGAAGACACTGAAAGCCTTTACATAATTGCTGCCATTGTCAGTAATTGTTGCACACACCTTTTGATCTTTACTTGATGGGAATGCTCTCAAGAGTTGATGCTATGAGATCATATGTATGCCTCCCCTGTAATCTGCAGCATGATAAAGCAGCTGACTTTCTTTGAAGTGTGTCACAGTCGATCCAATGGGTGGTGACACCAAAGAACCTATGATTCTGATGGGTCCAAATGTCAGCCGTAGTGTGCTACATACTATCAACATTCATGCTGGAAGAAGCTGCAAGCATGTTATCATTTGTAAGCATATTGGTGTTCTTTTCTGTAAGATCATATATCTGCCAAATCTCTATGGTTTTGCTTAAAGTTAAATCACTGTCTCAAAGTAAAATCTTTCTCACTGCATCATTATTAACACCACACACAAGCTTGCCTTTTATCAACTCATCTGTCGGATCACTAAATCACGTTTTTGACTTGTTTCTCAAGTCAGTTATATGTGCTGCAAAAGTTTTGCCAGACTTTTGATCTCTTGTGTAAAATAGTGCCTTTCCACTGCAATATTAATTTGAGGGTTGCACATTTCTCTAAATTTAAGTTTTAAGCACTCCAAGTCTTTCCATGTTTCAGCCTGTACCACAATATGGCAGTCTTCCCTCTTCTCTCCATAAACAGCAGGTGCGTACACAAATGAATGTTCTCTCTCAATGGCTTCTGAACCAGCTAACTTGAGCAGAATAAATGCTTTTGTATGTGTGTATCTTTATCAGAAAAAGCAGCCTGTATGAAAATATCACTTTCTTGTTCAAATACTCCCCAGTTTCCAGCAATATTATTATCAAACACAAGAAGATCAGGTCTGTGAAATCCCTCTGCTATGCCAAATAAGTGTCAAACACACACCAGGTACTTGTAGTTATATTCAGCTGTATAACAGACTTTTTGAAATAATTGTACTCTTTGAAAAGACTGTACTGTAATACTGCATACACTGCCAACACTTTGCACACTTTAGATACTTTGAATAGTTTTAGTTAATGTGAAAAATGATTCTGATATTGTTTCAAATGTTTTTGTAATTATTTCAAGTACTTTTTTTCAATATGTTGCAATTTTGAACATGTTGTTTATTCAGTAATTGGTTTGGAATGCTGTGCTTTATATTCATTGAGGGAAAAATAATTTAAATGAGTTTAAGAACCTGGAAATATTTTCTGACCTGTTTGCGAGTCGTTTGAGTCACTTTTGTATATTCCTCCATTTCTGACTGTGCACCTCATGGTTTTAGGAAGTTTTGACTTTGGATCCCATTCTGACAACATGTCATTCGTCTTGTGTATTCAAATAAGATGACGAGGCTTGGGTGTTCATTTAAGATATTTATTACACATAAACACATCAGGATGGATAACTGGAACATAAAACTTAAATTAGCTAGCTGACTGACTGCTACACACAAACATGCTTTCACTCCAGCTGCTTACACAAAATGGCACTCTACTTGCACATGCTCAATACTTTTTATGCATGTGCCCATGAACTATAGTGGCTTTAAAAGTACCACAAGCACACTATGATCTACACTCCCTATGTTCGAGTGGGTTTCCTCAGGGTGTTCCGGTTTCCACCCACACTCCCAAGACATGCTGCAGGTGGATTAGGCATTCTAAACTGGCTTTAGGTGTGAGTGTGTGCATGCGTGTGCCTTCTGAAGAAGGTTGAGCACTGGACTGGCAACTCAACAATGTAAAACTCCACTGTCACTTGTTCTACAGACTGAAGATTCACTGTGGTGATCCCTAACGGGCACAGCCGAAAGCTGACACAATGCCCCAACCTCATATAATAAAATGGGGACAAGGGGGTTGTTGACAATAATGTTTTTGATGACGTGCAAGTTGTGGTGGTTTGACAACAGATCCTACATGATTCTGCCTTAACTGAGTCTTGGTATTCTGTCTTATGTAAGGTAATAATACATCCCAATGAAATGAGAATTGCATAGAAATATATCTAGTATTGAGGTGTGGATGACCACGGTGGTGCAGTGGTTAGCATTGCCGCCTCACAGCAAGAGGTTCTCCTGTTCGATTCTCAGCTAGGGTGCCTTCTGTGTGGAGTCTGCATGTCCTGTCAGTGGTTGCGTGGGTTTCCTCCGGGTGCTCCGGTTTCTTCCCACATTCCAAAGACATGCAGTAGGTGGATTGGACATTCTAAATTGGCCCTAGGTGTGAGTGTGTGCACGTGTGTGCCTTCTGTGGAAGGTTTGGTGACAGGCTGGCAACTTGACACCGTAAAACTCCACTGCCAATCATGAGTGGACAGATGATCCACTGTGGCGACCCCTAACTGGGAAAAGCCAAAATAAGAAGAAAAAGAATTGAGGTGTGGATTAGATTTCTGCTCCAGAGTATATTCCATATCATGTATACTAATAATAAGGATGAAGGCTTACAGATGATTCACTGACCAGACTACTCCATAGATGTGGTAACTGTTTATAACTATAAGCCTCCCAACATGTTTTCCTTTTAAGTATGCCATTGGTGACTGATATATGCTGTCAGCCCACACTTCTGACCGTTCCAGATTCTTGGTCTGAATGCTAGAGTGATTCCAGCTGCTCAACATCATGTCATATAACTGGAAGATATGCAGAATGAAGGAAAGGCATTATCTGCATCACAATGGACAGTCATGGTTGCTGTGACATCAATGATATCCCTTAGGCACATAGTGACAACATGGACAGACTCCTGCCATCTTTGGACTACCTTCCTGCAGCACCTGACACCTTTACATGGCAGGAGTGACAAAGATGTGTTATGCTCAATCTAACATACCCCCAAAATGTGTCCATTATAATGGTGCAGATTACTGACACATGACACATGATACAGATGGCCATGATTTATATGGTTTGATATACAGAGCAGCTCTAGCAGTTGTTTGACTGGGCTTTCCTGTAAATTATCTTAGCCAGTAAAACAAAAGAGTGAGCAGCAGTAAGCAGGAACCTCTTAGAGAATAAGTCTTTTAATGTTTTTACACATTTTACTTTTTATGTCATTGTTTTCATTTGTAACCCTAAAATACCTTCCATTATGCCTAACTAGCTTAATATTTCAGTACCACTGCATACCCTAACATCTTTTGTTTCTTCTGATATATACATTTATATACCAACACCATCAAAAATGCTTCTCAGTACATTTTTTCTCTGTGTGTTCATTGTTTGTATCCACATCCGTATAACAGTTTCTACTGTTTGTTTTATATAGCTATGCTCTCCAGCAAGTTCTTTATTATATTCTCTTCACTGTTGTGGTTTGTCTTGTGTGTGTGTGTGTGTGTGTGTGTGTGTGTGTGTGTGTGTGTGTGTGTGTGTGTGTGTGTGTGTGTGTGTATGTCCATTCCCTATTCTCCGGCTTGTTGTCCTCAGACATATATGTACCATGTGTATTCTTCTCTGAAGAATACTGCATGTAGTGTTGGGCACAACTATTGAATGTGCATATTGTCACCTGGGAATCCATTTGTAGCTGGCTGTTTGCTCAGTACTCAGATCATCATCACTGGAAGGCCACCTTTAACTTACAATACAGATTAAATTTGGAAAAGAGCAAGAATATGAGTTGCCCTTTTCTCACTGTCTCCATCTCCTCCAAGTTTGTGCTACCTCAGAGTTGTGTATATTTACGTGTGTGTGAATACATATATGTGTACACACACACACATATATATATATATATATATATATATATATATATATATATATATATAAAAACAGTATATAACACCACAATGTCAAAAACAGGCGTGTCAACCCACAAGTATGCCTGAGCCAAGAAACAACCTCGGCATATGCAAAATTGGAAAAAAAAGAAAAAAATAATTTTTTGCAGGGGGCATGACCCCTGCTACCCTATTGAGGGGTGTACCCCCTCACAGTCCCTGAAAAATTAAGTATACTAATTACAAAATCACACAGAATTTGAGAAAATGAATATTCCCAAACCCCAAGAATTGTGTGATCTTGCACACCTGTCGATCATCTGTTTAGTCGACCAGAAGCAGCTGACTAAACAGACATTGACCAAACAAAATGTTGTCCGAAGCAACTGAAGCCATCTGTTTGTCTGTCTGTCTGTCTATCTATCTATCTATCTATCTATCTATCTATCTATCTATCTATCTATCTTTGTTTGTGTGTATGTGTGTGCTTATAAATACTTACTGCAACTTCCCTTGCTGAAAAAACAATACCAAAAGCAATGCAAACCACTTGAACCCTACATTGAGCTGATTGCAAAAGAAAAACAAGCAGTCTCTATTTGCAATAAGTCAAATAAAAACTAAACATAAAAATGGAAAAAGAAAATACATAACATTACCATCAGGCTCACCTTGAATAGTAGTACTGCTAGGGAAATGGTGTTTTGGAAGGTAATTTAGAGTCAGGGATAGGGTCAAAGTTAGCGAGCTTAAGTTAGGATGGGTAAGGGGACTTTGCACTCTTGCTCGACTGTGCTCATGGGTGTTACCCTTAACCCTAACACTGCCCCTAACCTCAGCCCTGCATATAACCTTCTGAAAAACACTTTCACTAACAGTACCACTACACAAAATACTCACACATCGTACATATACACCAACACACAAGCACACAACTAAACATATCCCCTAACATAGCCCAGACTCTAACACTAAACTACACACTCACACACACACACACACACACACACACACACACACACACACACACACACACACACACACACACACATGCACATGCATGGGCACACACTTATCCTTAATGCTACGACTCTCTGTATCTCCAAACGTTTGGGCATTAACACACAGACACACACACACACACACACACACACACACACACACACACACACACACACACACACACACACACACACACACTAACCATATACAAAAGCCTTCCTTAGCACCACACAGAAATTCAACAATCCTGTTTCAGTAAACCCAATGTGCGTTCAGTCACACTGACGAGAAAAGGATGTTGATATAGTTTGGGGATATGGTGGCTTAGTTGTATAAAAATGCTTTCGTGTTTTGTGACCTTAAGAAAGTTACTTTTTTTTTTTTAATTAGCAACCTAACCTCCCTAGACTTCAGTTGTTTTGGATATGAATAATCAATGTTGAGTAAACAAGATGTGGTTATTCACAGTAAACCATTGTCACTGACTGTTCCCATCTGAACCTGGCCTATTCATTCTCAGTAGCTCAACAGCTAGCAAACTCACCTTTGGTGCTAGAAGATCAGAAGTCTGTGGGTTCTATTCCTGCACCAGGTAAATGGATTAATTTTCCAATACTGACACGCAGCATAAGGGGGTTGCTGCACTTTTGAGTATACCATCCTTTGTATGATACATTAAACCAAGGCCTCATCTGTCCAAGACAGTGGTAGATCATATGGCTATAAAAGATACCACAGCATTTATCAAAAAGAGTATGAGAAGTTTCCGGTGCCCTGGCCAAATCTTTCCAAGTCAATATAAATACCAATCTGGGTCTCCACTAAAAAGAGGCCATTGGCCTACTGGGGCTAATCTGGTAAACAAAATATAAATAAATTATCTCATTAGGTGCATTTTCTTTCTGTTGCCAACAATAGAAGTACACTCTGTGTGCCACTATTGCACTACTAGACATCCTTAACAGTGTTAATAATAGCCACAATAGAGGGAATATTATAGCTGCCCTCTTCTTGGACCTATCTAAAGCCTGTGACATTGTCTCACATAACAAACTGCTGCATCAGCTGGCCCTCCTTGATCTGTCCTTGTTCATTCTGTCATAGTTCCTTTGCTACCTATCTGACAGACCCCAGGCTAATTTTATTTTATTTTATTTTACATTTGTTGACTGGGCTAGTCTAGCTGGATATATGTCCATTTTCAGTAGAGGCCCGGGGAGATAAGCTCCGAAATTAACAATTCTAATGATACTAAATAAAATCCCATTAAAGAAATACATGTAAAGTAATTAGATAAAATTAGATAAAATTAAGACAAAGTTATAAGATATAAACATGCAGTAGTTAGGAAATAAACAAAATATTGTAGCACATGACATACATGGAGAATACTATAAAATGTACAGAGAGTGGGGATATATATATATATATATATATATATATATATATATATATATATATATCTTTTTTCATAGATAGTAAGGAGTTACAGATCAGTGGATGCCAATTTGACATAGAATTTGGGTATTACAGATGTGAAGTATAGTCAGGGGTCAAGAAATAAAGTTAGTCAGGATTAGTACAGGGGCACAGCCATTGTGTTTTGAGGTATAGCTTGAGTTTCTTTTTAAAGAGAGATTTTGAGGGAATAGACAAAAGTTCAGAGGGAAGCAGGTTCCAATCTTTTCCAACAGTGTTAGAGAAAAGAGAGTCTCCGGCCTTGTTTGACTTGACAGTATCTATAAGAAGTTTGTGTGCAGATCTTAGGGACTTTAGGTTATGGTATGGGTGAATAAGAGTAGATAGTATAGGTGTTTTGTCAGGTTGATAAAGAATTTGATGGGCTATGCCTAGTTGATTAATTTTTAGTTGCTGCTGAAATTCAAGCCAGCCTAGTTGTTTTAAATTAGTACAGTGATGGGTTCTGTAAGGGTTTCCTGTGGCAAATCTGGCTATGTTGTGGTAGGAGTTTTCTAATTTCAACAGATTCTTTTTTGATAAGTTGGTAAATATGGGAGAGGCATAGAGAAGGGGTGAGATAAGGTGGGAGTGGGCTATAGTTGTTCTAGATTCTGGAGTGAGGAAAGGTTTGATTCTGTAAAGAGAGCCTATTTTTTTGTTAATGGTTTTCAATGTGTTGTCTATATGGGCATCAAAGTTAAGGTTGTTATCAATGGTAATGCCTAGTAGTTTGGTAGTAGAATATTGTGATATAGGTGTGCCATTTTTTGATGTTATAGTAAAGTCAATGTGGGGAGATTTTCTGGAAGGTGTGAAGAGGAGGAGTTTAGTTTTTTTTGGGTTAAGTAGTAGACAGCGTTGGGAAAACCATTCTTCTACAGAATTAAATATGTGTTGTGTGAGGGAGTGAAGGTCTGATACAGATGTGGCTGAGCAGATTAGTGTAGAATCGTCTGCGTATTGTATACATGTAGCTTGGGAAGCAACTTGGTATAGGTCATTGATAAATAAAGAAAATATGAGGGGACCCAGTATGGACCCTTGTGGGACACCAATGTTGAAAGGTAGCTGGGAGGATAGAGTGGAGTTCCAGAGTACTGCTTGATGTCTGTTATTTAAGTAGGACTTAAACCATTTAATAGATTGGGTATCAACTGACAAGGATTGAAGAATGTGTATGAGTATTTGGAGGTTGACCATGTCGAAAGCTTTGGATAGATCTAAGAAAAGTGCAGAGGAAAGGGTGTTATTGTTGCGATTTTTGTTGATTGTGTCTGTAAAGGAGAGGAGGGCAGTGGTGGTACTGTGGGATGGTCTGAAACCATGTTGGGTTTTAGAGAGTAAGTTATTTTGGAGAAGGTGGCGAAGCAGTTGCTTGTGGATACACCTTTCCATAATCTTAGATAAGGGAGAGAGAAGGGCTATAGGGCGGTAGTTAGAGATTTCGGTAGAATTTCCACCCGTATGAAGTGGGATAATGTGGGAGATTTTCCAAAGTTTAGGGACATATCCTTCAGTGATGGTTCTGTTTATCAGTATGGAAACTGGGTAGGCTATTGGCAAGTATTCTGTGGGTATTAGGTCTGCAGAGGGAGTACATGGTTTGAGTTTTTTGAGAAGGGAGAGAATATAAGTCTAGCATCTCAACCTTTTTACTAGTCTCTGCTGGTGTTCCCAAGGTTACATACTTGGACCACTCCTGTTTAGTATATTTATTTATAATTTTCAGTTTCAAAACACGACTAACTAGTCCAGTACACTGATGATGCAATCTGCTCTGCACAAAATCCCATTCTTCTCCAACAGCTCACACAAGGTTCATTCTCCTCCATAAAAACATGGAAAGCAAAATCAGACCTAATACTAAATCCAAAAAAGACAAAAGTTTTCTTTTCATCCTAAGTCTCAAATCAAATGCAAAGCTATCTTTCAAATCACCTCTGCAAATAACATAAATATTGAAGAAGTCTCCAGTACACAATTTCTAGGGGTTATAGTAGACAACGCCATGACATTCAACCTCTACATCCAACAAGAAATAAAAAAAAAAAAAAACCATATCGGAAGTTACATCTGCTATACAGAGCTAAACAATATCTGACTGAAAGCAGCTGGATAAAATTAGCATGCAGCTACCTGCTGCCTACATTTCTGTATCCCTCTCCTATTTTCACCAACCTTCAGTCTACCATGACAAGTGAACTAGAGCAATGCTTTAATAAAATAGCCAGATTTGCTTTCAATAAATCGTAGTTCACACATTACTGTTCAATTCAGGGATCTGAATTGGCTTGAACAACCTTGCCTCCTCACCTACTCTCAACTTCAGTTTGAGTATTCAGTTGAGTAAACTTTCAGTTTAGTCTTTCACTCTAAAAATGACCCTTCCTAAGTGGTATATCACAACTACCAATAATGTTATTTGCTTTACTGACAAACATCTCCTTTCAATTCACAAAGCTTACAACAGAGCAGGAAATGTTCTATACTCCAGTTGTATCTCAAAATACCCTGGAACTGAATTCACTCTCCAGTCAGACTCATCAACATCACACATATCTTCAAAAATAAATTAAAATTGCTCTTGCTTGACTCCTGGCTATGCCACCTGCTACTCCCAAGGCTAAATCATTCCTAAACTGCTTCTATGAACACATACATATCAGTAGCTATCTTTTCTCTGTTCTCTGTTATTTTTCTGCCTTCTACTCTTACGACAAAATGCATAAAATTATTTTTGACGTAATGTACTGTACCCAATTGCTGACTATGTTGTTGCAGAAAATACTTGTTTATTTCATAATTATCTGCTTTATTTATCCTCGCTTTGTACATAATGCTGTTAATTGTTACCTGAGCATTCTGTAAATTGTATACTTATGTAAATTGTTTTCAAGGAACTTTATATGTAATGCTGCTAAATGTTACCTGAGTATTTTGTATATTGTACTACTGTTATTACTTCATGTGCAGCTTTTCTTCCTGGGCCTCCACTGAAAACGATGTTGTTTGCTCAGTTGGACTTTCCAGGTAAACAAAGGGAAAATAAATAAATAAGATCACATCTGTACTGTCCATGTTGGATTGTATTGGTATGCCACACTGACATTTGTAGTACATTTCTCAAAGAAGTGCATGACATCCTGTGAGGAAGATGGTATTTTATTGCTGTATACACATGCCCTGCCTTCTTATGCCAGTTATACAACATCCTCTGTGTGTTTTTATATATAAGGTTGAGCATTTGCCCTTTGTGTATACTACTCTGTGAGATTCACCTCCTAATTTGTCTACACCCATACATCTATTTTCTGTCCTAGGCTAGGCCATACTTTGATCCTTTGGCCCTTTTCCAGTCTTGCATAGTTCTATACTGCTTTGTGTTATCTTACAAACACAGTGCTATTCTACACCTAGTTTGTCTGCTTGTCATTTCCCATTTGGTACCCATCTGCAGTGGTGCCTTTCCTTTTATTGCACATTGCCTAGTCTACATATGACACTCTCATATCTGTCTCCTTTGAGGCACTCTTTTTTTTTTTTTTTGCTGGGTTTCACTCTATTTTATTTTCTGTCCTTTTGCTTCTCTTTGTGTTATAATGCTTACTCATTTGGTCTGCATGTCTCTACCATTATGCTTTTTTGCAAATTTCCTCTCTGTGGCACGTTGCTCTGTAATTGTTATTGCTGTTATCATGTGCACACAAAGCTAGATGGCACTAAAACTGTAATATGCCTTGTAATTAATTCAAAAATCCTGCCCACGGAAACAAATGCCACAGCACAAGAATGTTTCAGCCTTGCTTTGGGAAAAAACATGCATAGTTTTAACTAGATGCATTAATGTTTTTGATGCTGATATGACTGCTCAGATAAGAACTAGCATTAAATAGGAGCTTAGAAGTTCAAAAGCAAGAACTTTGTTTCATACACACAGAAAGCTCCGAAAATCTGTTAATAGAGAAAATACAATTTCAGAATCCTGCTTCCTTTATGTAAGAAAAAAAAATAAAATAGAATCTCTGACATTTTATAATATTGTTTAGCAATAAATAGGTTGTTGTTACTGGTATCTTTAATTTCCATTCTTAATGAAGATTACTGTAGCAATTAATCTTATTGCACAATACTTCAACTTATATGACCATTTTAAGTACACATTGTTAACCAATATACAGAATATACTGGAAATTACTTATTTTTTTCTATCTTCGATAAATGTTTATGTACAATAACAAAGTTGGAAAAAAGAAAAAAACATGCTGCATACAGCTAGACAGCTTTAATATTCAGGTCTAAGAGAAAACAATTTCAGAATCCTGCTGTCTAATCTGTACAGAGATCTCTGTAAATAGCAGCAAAGCATTGTGATGAATGCTAAATGAAAAGTTAACTAGACATGAGGGAATTCACTTTCTTGAAGGTAGCATATGGTTACCCTTCTCTACAGGGAAGTCATGTCAAGGGATTGACATGAGCGATCAGCTGATGAAAATGAATAAAAAATTCCAGTTGTCAGTGACCACCTGGTAAACATGTCAGAGGCACCAGATGTAAGGGGAGACATCAAAAAAGAACAAAACATCTATTAGAGATATAACACATTAAGCAATGGTTAACAGATGAGAAAAAGTACTCAGAATATTTAATACAGCTCTGTCTCAATGCCACCAAGATTTATATTGCCATATTATTATTAGCGGGTGGAAATACAACTGGCTATAAGTCATGTACTTAGCTGATGTTTGCAACAAGCAATGGCAACTCTATGTCATTTTGTATTTTTTTGTAACATAAATCATCCTATTATAATAAATCACTGAATGCATACAACATGTAACGTATACTGTTCTTCCAGTGTTTAGCATCATTTTGATGATAGTATAGTGAATAGTAGTGTTACAGAGATTTCTAAATATCCTAGTTTTAAACGTAATTGGCTAGCTAGCATTTTGTATGTTTTATTGCTGACAAAAGGATAATATTTGCAGACTCATTTTACATATGCCTGTTTCCAGGCACGTGTACACAGCATGCACAAATACACACAGCATACACAGACACACATACAGCATTCACAGCTGCACACCTACATAATACATACATACATACACATAAACACACACCCACAAGCATATATGTGGGCAGGGCCACACAAATATTCTGCAAAAACACAGAAGTGCACTCAGGCACATACCTCAAATATCTCATTGTGATCAAATGAATGAACAAAAAAAATCATAGAATGCAAGAGCATTGCAACCCCTCATGCTCTTAAGTGTCCCACAGATTTGCTGCATACTTCTCTGTACCAAGCAGAATGATTGATTTGCTGGTAAATCACAGAGGACTAAAGTCAGTCCATAATTCCAGAGATTAAAGTTTCATACATCTTACTGTTTAGGCAACGTGTGCTAAGAGAGTGCCTGTTGCAGTCAAATAAGTTGTTATACACTGCCCATGTCTGTCTCTTTCTCGCTGATGCTCTCTGTCTCTGTTTCTCTCACATTCACAGATATATGGGCATGAAGATTATTTTTTTATTTATTTACTTTTAAAAAAATTTATGCTCGCTGTACAGCAAAGCTGTGTTTAGCAAGCATGGTGACTATTTGATTTGTTTTCTGTCCATGCTAAGCTGCCAAGCATGTGTACTTGTACCTTAATATGCTGCTGTAAAGAGCTGGGCTTGTTTTTTTTTTTTTAATTTGTATTACATTAACAACCAGCTGGATAATGTTTGTTCTTCAGTCAAGGTGAAGGTGTATACTTTGCCTGTTCTCTAATCTTCATTAAAACTGCATCAGTTAAAATTAAAGGAAGCCAAAGTGTTCCAGCTGACCGTTATAGGGCAGAATAAATATGCAAGCATGATACATTGTCCTATAGCACCTTCTTACTTGCAACTATGACCAAAAGAAAACATTGAGTTAGAGGGGCATGGAAGGTCATTGCTCTTTTATTTTTTTGTATTTAACTCCTTTCCTTTGTCTGCACAAGATCTTCATGAATTTCAGTTAATTCAGTGGTAACAAATTGATGTAACCATAAGATGGCTGTGTATGCACCACACAACTGTTTGCATAAAACTAGGCAAGGTTGTGCATATGAAAAAGCCTTCTCATATGTAGAGACCAGTCTCTCTTTTTTATACGACTACATCACTAACTATAAGTACGCATCCTAGTAATGATAAATCAGGTCTCCTCATGTACTTGCTTAACTGTAAACATGGGAGGAGAGAATATCATGTAAGCTAAATGATGGATGCCTGACTACAAAGGAAAGATATCCCAAATGGAGGGACTATGTTTAGAATATGTGACACAACAGCATCAAAAGGCTAAGAAATTGAGCAGGCATTATGCTGTTCAGTTATCACTGACATTTTGCAGCAATGGCAGATATGGAAGCAGTAAGTATGTTAAAAGAAGTACCTGCCTTCCCAGAGAAAAAAAGTGAAGACAGCTAAAAAGTTGAAGATTGCAACATCTCCAGCAAAGAAGTTTTGCAAGAAGATGACTTAAACAGTCAGTTGTAGCTAGTTAGTGACATACATAATTAAAAAAAACTAAGTGAAAGAAATGGGCCTTTACTCCTTAAAATGTATGTATGAGGCTAACTGACTCTTTTATTCTGTGGTTATTGTAACAGTAACTTCTACCAGTCTTGTAGATGTTTTGCATGTACTGTGTATCACTATAAATGGTGCTTAACTACTGCTGCCTATATTAATGCATAGTCTATATTGCTCTGTGTCCTTAATACTTTCTTTCTACTTCCCTTCAAGCCTGTAACCCTCCTGCTAGTGAATCCCCCCAGCGTCCGTGTCCTGCTATCTGACTGAAGACCTGAACTTTCCTAGTCATCAGCAAAATTTCTGTTACCTCCTCCCAGTGCAGGAATTAGAGCCTTGCCCTTCATAAACTGTACTGTCTTGAGAAACAGGACTATTTATTTGGAAGTATGTGTACATTACATCTTACAGCTTAACTGAACAATATCCTGTCTCTGTTTTGTGCAAGCAAACGCTCCCTGCCAGGACAACCAGCAGCTATAGCCATCTATACTATATCCCCAACACTCCCAAACTAGCCTCCCTGTTGTTACACACCCTCCTCCTTGTATCTACTTATTGCTATTTTTCTTCTCTCTTCTCCTATTTCCCACACTATTACCCGTTCTACTTCTGAAAGAGCATTATTTAACAGTACCTTGAGTGTCCACTTGAGGGCAGTAGTATCCTTACACTTCCCATTACTTACCGGCATTCTAGCCTGGGTTATTAAAATAGATTCTTAGTCTTTTTGCCTCAGTCTCCTACATTACATTGATGAGGGTAAGGCAGTTCACACAGCCTACCTTGATCTTGCAAAAGCCTTTGACACAATACCCCACTTGGGCATCACAGACAAGCTCACCAGCTTAAATGTAAACCCATGTGTCATAAGATGGGTTGCAAACTGGCTCAAGGACAGAACCCACAAGGGCAGAATTGCTGGAGCCATGTCAGACTCTAAGCCAGTCACAAGCAGTGTCCCACAGGGCTCGGTCCTGGGACCCCTCTTGTTCGGCATTTATTTTTACGAGGTGCAAGCAAACATAGTAGGATTGTGGCTGACAAAGTTCGCAGATGACTGCAAACTGGGCACCATAATTGATACTCCAGCGGACACAAGCATCCTTCAGAAAGGCCTCATAGAAAAGGAAAATTGGTGCCAGAGCCATGGCCTTAAACTGAATGCCAAAAAATGTATAGTCATACCCTTTGGGAAAAACAAAGTACCCACAAGTTACCACATAGGTGGTAATCCATTAAGTACGGAAGAAGTAATCAGGGACCTAGGGACCCAAGTTGACAGTAACCTCTCATTTGACACTCACATTGCCAAGGTGGTTAGGAAGACCTTCTATATTACCCACCTTATCATGAAAGGATTCACATCTAGATCAAGAGAGGTCATTGTGCCCCTATACTCTTCCCTTATAAGGCCCATAATTGAGTACAATGCCCCATTTGGGATGTACCTTACCCGACACCTGCAGCAGCTAGAAAGACCCCAAAAGTACCTCACCAAGAGGATCAAGGGTCTCAAACATATGTCATATGCTGCCCGGCTGAAGAAACTCCAGCTCTATTCAGTCACATACCGCCTACTCAGAGGCGATCTATGCCTGACATACAAGGCCATGTCCAATCCAGAATTAATGGACATGCTCCACCTCAGAAAATCCAAATCTACCAGAGCCATGACGGCGAGAAATTTGAACCTCAACACAGAAATAAATAGGACGTGCTGGAGGGACACATTCATAACCCAGTGGCTCCCTACACTCTGGAACAGAATCCCAGTCCATGTTAGGCAGAGCCCCTCACTGACTCTCTTCAAAGAAATCTTGATGAGTGGATGGGAGATCGTAGGTTTACCCTGGGGGTCATCTCTGTGTCACTACTAGACAGAGGCACAGTAAACTAAACCCTAAATGGGCATAGTATTCTCATTCCAAGGGGTGGCGAAAGCCACACACACTCTGGCTAAGCTTATAAATGCCCTAGGGCAGATAGCCTAGTATGAACCTATGAACCTATTACAGGTCCCTTTGCCACTACATTATACCCTTTTTCAGCTCTCTACTCCCTTACTTCATAGTCCTTTAAAGCATAGATACCTTACTTGCCCTCACCTCCCTACCTCTCTGATTGTTTTTCCTCTGCACTGGTCTTCTTTGCTCTTCCCTGCTCCGTTTGCCCTGTGGGCTCACTCTGCTCCTCTACCCTACCCCCATGTCCCACACACCCCCAGTAGTCCTACACTTATACTTCACTGGCCACTCCCCCCTTTTCTCATCCTATCACGGACCCCCTCATCACCAGGCCACTCCCCTATCTCTATCTCTCCTAAATTGTACTAATTAACTCTGTTTTGAACTACTCCATCTCCTTTCCAACCTTTTACTACACTAACTACCTTCCAATACCAGCTCCTATCCAAACCTCCACTATTTATTACCAATATATTTTAAACCCTGTTCAATCTCTTGAAACACTCTCTTCTACTTTTTCTACACCACCTACTAACACAAACTACTCCCTACAAAGTCTACATATTACTATGGCCCCAATAAATAAAACTCTTTTCACAAACATACCACTCTTAACTAACATAATAGCTTGTCTAACCATACCTTACTCACTCACCTCCTTTGAAAATATTACTCTAACTGAACAAAACCATTACATCCAACAAACGTTACCATCTTCTTTTAGCTACTCCCTTAACCACAGTAACATAACCTGTACCTCTAACTATATACTACCAAAATATCACAGAGCAACCCACATATTTACTTCAATACCAAAAAGACTTTTATTAACCTCTATAAACTCCTTAAAGCTATACAACACCCCCAGCAATACCCCCTCCTAGACGGTGATATTCATCCTAACCCTGGACCCAATTATGACTATACCAATAACCTTGACAATTTAACAGTGCCTATGGTTTCTACATTAACTAAACCATCTAACTCCCTCTTGATAGCTCACCTTAACATTAGAAGTATTAACAATAAAATTTCCCACTGGCATGCTCTCCTTGATGTCCACTCATCTGACATTCTATGTCTTACAGAAACTTGTTTAAAACCATCCACTCTAGACCAGGAAATTACCCCTCCTGGCTACAATATCCTTAGATGTGACCATAAAATCAAAAAAGGTGGAGGTATAGCCATTCTCTATAAATCTAACCTCCAAATTTCCCCCTTTAATGTGCTTCTACCATCAGACACCAAATCTGAAGTTCTAACTACCAAACTCCAAATCAATAACTCCAAATCTATCTATCTAATTTGCACGTATCTCCCCCCAGGTAATAATACCAATACTCTTGAAAACCTACTTAGTTACCTCTCTACCCAGCTACCCCAAGAGACAATTGTACTGGGTGACTTTAACATCGACTGGTCCACCTGTAGTTCTCCTAACCATACTAACCACATAAACCTCTTTGGATTCTCACAATTAATAACAACTCCTACTAGAATCCACAAACCTAGCAGTAAGGAAACTACTCTGGACTGGATCCTTATTAACAGCCACCCTGAAACCTATACTCCAGGAGCCCTTCCCGACGATATCATATATTACCTGCATTATTAGACAAAAAGTCCATATTCCAACTACTCATAATCTCAAAACCTCTTGCTCAAAAAATTCTTCAAAACAGACAGCTTCCTAAATGAATTACAAGTATGTGACTGGTCACCACTAATCCACCTTGAACTGGATGAGGCTGTTACCTACTTTAATACTAACTTTCTTCAAATCCTTGACTGCCATGCATCATATCGTTCTACTAGAATAAGAACCAAATCTGCCCCTTGGCTCACAAAACAAATGAGGCAAAAGATACTCCTCAGAAATAAAATCTGGACTAAATGGTGAGCCACCAAATGTCCAACAGATCACCTCCTCTTTAAACAGCTAAGAAATGCCACCAAGAAAGATATTCTTAGAGACAAAAAATACTTCTACCTTCACCTCCAACAAACCAGTCAACAAACTACAAAAATTTTGGTCAGGGATAAACAAACTTCTTCAGCCAGGTCACCCTACTACTCCAGACCCAGCCGGTTTCAACCATAACAACTCCAACCACATCCCTGATGCCTTTAATAACTACTTTACAGAAGCCATTCAAACTCTAGCCAATTCCTTACCACCCTTCACTGCTTCCCCACTAAATATCCCCAAGACTTCATCTCCAACCTTTCATATACAACCTGTATCTACATCTCTCATTTGTAAGTTACTTCAAAAATTGAAACCTTGTACCCCTTCAGCTGACCGTCTCCCATCTGAATACCTACAAATTGCCGCAAAAGCCATAGACTTTCCCATCTCTATCCTTATTAATAGAACCATCTCAGAAGGCACAATCCCTACTTTATGGAAAGTATCCCACATCATCCCTCTACATAAAGGTGGACCTTCTACTGAGCTTTCTAACTTTCGTCCTATTGCTTTACTCTCCCCATTAGCTAAGATAATGGAAAAATGTATTCACAAACAACTACTTAACCACTTACTACAAAATAACCTGCTAGCAAACCGCCAACATGACTTTAGGCCATTCCATAGCACATCAACTGCCCTCTTATCCTTTACCAACTCTATAAACAAAAATCGTAACAATAACTCTTTTTCCTCTGCACTTTTTATTGACCTGTCAAAAGCCTTTGATATGGTTAACCATAACTTATTTCTAGACAAACTAAAGGCCCATTCTCTCGATCCTCAAGCTATACAATGGTTTAGGTCTTATCTGGTAAATAGACAGCAAGCAGTACCTTGGCATAACAATCTGTCTTCACTACTCCCAGTAAATATTGGAGTACCCCAAGGCTCTATCTTAGGTCCCCTACTCTTTTCCTTATTTATTAACAATCTACACATGAACATACCTCAAGCCACCTGCATTCAATATGCTGACGACTCCACCTTAATCTGTTCAGCCAAGAATATAGCCTCTCTCCACTCTCTCACCCAAACTGTTTTTAATAATGTTGAAAACTGGTTTTTGCAACACTGCCTACTCCTGAATCCCAAAAAAAACAAAACTACTGCTTTTTATGCCAACCCATAAATCACCTATTCCATTCTTCTCTGTAACCTCTAACAATGGTACCAACATAACCCCAGACACAATAACCCGCCTACTAGGTGTAACAATTGATAATCGTATCAGCTTTGATGACCACATCAACTACACCATAAAGTCTGTTAACAAAAAGCTTGGTACCCTCTATAGAATTAAACCCTTCCTTACCCCTTCTGCAAGGAAAACTATTGCCCAAACCCACCTAATTTCCACCCTTTTCTATGCCTCTGTTATATATACTAACCTATCCAAAAACAACCTCTCTAAACTCTCCACCTGTTATAATAGCATAGCTAGATTCATTACATGCTCCTCCTTTAAAACTCACCACTGCCTCAACCCCAAACAACTCGAATGGCTAGAATTGCAAAACCACATACTCTGTCAACAACTACTTATTACTCAAAAGATCCTATACCACCCTAACAACACTCCTTTCCTCACTAATCTAATTACAGCATATAAAAATCTAGCTTCACTACGCTCTGCTAATAAGCTTCTAGTTTCCTCAATTAAATCCAACAACAAAGCCGGTGATTCACTTTTCTCAAATACTGCAGGTAAAAACTGGAATCTGCTTCCTTCTGAGTTATCAACCCTTGCTTCAACTTCTCTATTTAAAAAACATCTTAAAGAACATCTCAAAACTCTTTGGCTTTGTCCATGTGCTAACCCAGACTAATATCTTTTCCCTTTCCTTTTCTACTCCTCTAACCTATGCCTCCAAATCTAGCTATTACCCTTTTCTTCATAATATGAAGATAAAATATAACTTCTTTTTCTCTTAACTGAGTCTTGCTCATACCTTCTCGTGTGTGTAGTATATTGTTTCGTATAATTTTTTACTAAAATTTTTATAGTTTATAATTTTTAATTTTTCTTTGAACAATGCTGCTTCTGTATTTGCTTTATCATGTCTTTTTATATTGTTAACTTTGTCACTGTTCATGCTTGGAGCTTTTCTCCCCGGGCCTCTACTGAAAATGGACATATATCCAGCTAGACTAGCCCGGTCAACAAATGTAAAATAATAAATAAATAAATAAATAAATAAATAACAAAGTTCCATGGTTTGACCAGCAAAAAATCAGAAATTACCTGAAATATTCTATGAAAGCTTCGGTACAGAATAATACTCTAGTGCATGTTAAAGGTCCTTTCAATCTCAACAAGAAAAAATTAGAAGGGAAGGCTGAAAACAAAAAGAATATCTGCCAGCTCACAAAGAAATATGGTTTTAAACCAAAATGAAGACTGAGAAAAAGCTTAAAGTTAAAACTACCACAAAGAAAGTAAAAAAGTCCAAGTTGTTTGCCAAAAAGACAAAGGAAAAAGAAAAAAAATCAGCCAAGACAGTAGATGCAGCAAAGAAGCCACCCCCCCCCCCAAAAAAAAAAAAAAAAAAGTAGTGAAGCTTAAAGCCAACCCAATGAAAGCTAACAAATATAATGAAACTATGAACTGGTTAAATCAGTGCTCTCACTGATGTTTACCATATTGGACTTAAATATGCCACCATTTACTTTGTTTGCAGTATAAATGGATTTTGAGCACTGTTACGGACTGAAATGGACCTATATATATTTTAATCTTGAAAAATCACTTTCTTTACTTTACATTTCTAAATTCATAGCTGACTGCTGATCAGTTGGCTGTTAGTCATTTTGACTTTGGGGCCACACCCTATTCAGTTGAAATTATCAAACCAAGTATCTCTGGCAAAGGACCTAGCTTCCTATTTTGCAGCATGCTCAAAGTGTGTTCTGTTGGGAAATGTTTTTATTTACTGTGTAAAGTAATTTTTTAACTTTGCTAGTAAAATGCTCAAACAATTAATTGCTTATATAATATTATATAAATAATGAACTGAAGTACAGTAATCCTAATTCTGATAAGGGTTCTTTTATGGGCTTGTAGGGCACTTTAAAATCTTTATTTTGAATTTTAATACCCACGCTTACTTTTCCCAATCTTATTCTGTAATTTAGTTGCAGCTGAAAGTATAATATTTTTGTTGTCAATAAAACACAAAAAAGAATACATGACAGTCCTTGTAACATTGCAAGAGTGCCATTCTTCAGTTTCTAAAGCTTTCTGAGTCAAATTCTTGGACATGTTGGCACAGCATCTCTATGTGGAAAATGTGACCTAAGTGCAAGACCAGACTTTGATCACTTACAGGACATAGTGGAAAAAACAATGTGGACATAGTATCAAAGACAGCACTCTGCAATCAGGGAAGTGTTTGACAAAAGATTAAACTCCTAGAGGAGATTTAAGTCAGAGGCAAGAAGACCAAGTCAGATGGTTGAATGCATGCATGTGATATAATCATTCACACTGCCTACTGCACTCTTCGATAATGTGTGCAGGGAGAAGAGGGAACTTTCTGTAACCTGTAGCACATGATGATGACATACATTAATCGGGTGTGGATAATTCAGAAGAAGTATGGCACTGTTTGATTAAAACTGGAGCAAAAGAGACAAATTCATTCAAGCCAGGTCAAACATCAGAATTTAAAAGGATTTTCTATAACAATTCTCTACAGAGTAAGGTAGTTTGCCAATCACTACCCATGCTGTCCTAGATCTTTTACAACAGAAAAAAGTAAACCTTTTAAAATTCTTATAAGAACTACAATGTTTAAATAAAGCATTACTTTTATCACCATTTTGATGGAAAGTAAACATTTATAGATTCTTTTATTTAATCTTCTCTCAGGTTTTCCTATATAAACACCAGAATATGCAGAACAAAGGGCCACATAGACTAACCCAGTGGTGCTGCAGATATATCTGTTTTGGGATGGTTCAGAGTAACCATGTGTGGTTCCTGAAAGATGTAACGACACTGGCTACCTGCACCACACATGCTAATATGACTAAAGGTAGAAAGAGCGGCCATCCTGTGATCAAAAGAGGTACCAATATTGTTCAATGACTTGTATACAAAAGATGGTTTTGTGCCAAATTTATTAAGACTGCCTTATCTGTACTCAGTTTAATCCCATGTGCCTTCAGTTTTGCATTCCATTCCACCATCATTGGCTGAGGTTCTTGTTCAGAGTCTGCAAAGCCACATCTTCTGCATACAGCAGCATTGTTGATCTGTCCCTTCCAACCTGTTTGCTAATGTAGTCCATCACCAGTATGAGCAGCAGTGGGCTCACAGCTGAACCCTGATGCACAGCCACTCCGTCTGGGCATCCCACTATGATTCTGAATGCTGTTCATACTTGTGTCATTAGGTCTTTGCACAAAGCCTACACTAATTCTACCAATGCTTCTTGGACTTTGAAACAAATCAGCTTTCTTGGGACCTTGTCACATGTCTAGGAATGCCCGGTTGGACTCTTTCCTCACCACCACTAGCTTGGTTTTGCTGCATCCTGATCTGAATTTTAAATGCTGATCTTCCATCTTACTTTCTTCTACTCTAGCTATTAATTTATTGATTACCCTCTGCAGAACTTTCATGCAGTGTGACAGGAGTAAGATACCGCTATACTGTCTACAGTTGTGAATGTCCCCTTTGTTCTTGTACACTGTTACTAGACTGCTTATACTCCAGTCATCAGGGATGCACCTTTGTCTCTATACTACTATGAGCATTCTATGGAGCCATTTCTGCCCAACTCACCTAACATCTTGATTGTATTAGCAGTGACCTCATCTGAGCTTGCTGCATTCCCTGACTTCATTTTACCTAGTGCTGCTCTTACTTCTTCTAGGGTGAGCTCCTCTTCACCTTTCATCATAGGCTGTGTCTGGGGCAGTACAGCTTCTGTGAGTTTTTCTTCATTCAGAAGCTTCTGGAAGTACTTATTCTATCTTCCTTTGATGTCCCATGTGAACTGGTGAGCAGATTGTTGGTGGCATCCCTTACGAAGGGTGTCTGATGACTATCTTGTTTATCTTTCTGTCTTTGTCTGCATGCTGATAGTCTGTTTATGCCATCTGCTGAGTCACTTTCTAGTAGCTGGCAGAGTGCCTCTGCTGCCTTGTTCTTTGCTATTACAACTGCTCTTTTAGCCTCTTTTTAAGCCAACTTGTACTTCTTCTTAGCCTGGTTCAGCTTTTCTATCTCATACTTTTTCTTCCACTCCTTACTTCTTTTGATGACTTCCTGGACTTCTGCATTCCACCATCAATGTTTTTTATGTACCTTATTTCCATAACTGGCTCAGCAGCACATCTGTTCTATAGTCCTTAAATAAGATGTATTGAGCCGATACCATTTCTCTTCTTCAATTTCACCTACTTCCTCTTCTTTCTGAGATGTTCAAACCCTGACTATTTCCTTGAACTGTTGTGCTTTCTTTCCAGGCAACATCTAAATCATTAGCCCTATCTCTTCTGACCTTAGATCCTTATCTGGCCACTGCTTGCAACTATTCTAACCAGTGGTTTATGCTCTGGGATAACCATTTCACTGGAAATTATTTTACGATTGCTGATTCTAGTCCAATAACCTTTCCTTACTAGAAAAATGTCTACCTGAGATGCATGTTGGGAACTCTTGTATGTGATGTTGTGACTGTCTCTTTTGCTGAACCATGTGTTTGCCAGACAGAAGTCTTGAATGGCTTCTCCTCCTTTATTCCTGTTGTGCCACTCATGTGGATTGAGGCAGTCTATTCTGTTCTGTCTGATTTGATATGTGCAACCAGGTCCTTCATTGTCAACACTAATTTATGTTGTCCTACTTTATCCACTAGAACCTGAAACTGCTGCCTGAATGCACTGTTCCTCAATAAACACAAACCTACTGGCGGCATAGGATGAGATTATGAATACTGCCCTATCCTTACAATGGAGTCTGATTGCTACAAGTCTGTCACAAATTCTGTGGACATCTTTCACTGTCTTCTAAAGCCTCTCCATCACCAGAATTCACACACCATTTCTAATCTGTCAGACCTTGAGTAGTAAACTCTGAATCCCAAGCCATGTGGCTTTTCTGCACTGTCCTTCTATCATTCTCCTGGATACATTGGACATCCAGCCTCCTCCTTACCATAATTTCATCCACTTCCAAACAGGTTCCTATTAGATGACCGAAGACACATTCTTTCGAATGCATCTTGGTCAAACTTGCAAAGATGAAAAGGCAAAAATGACGAAGCGGCATATAAGCGAATTCTTTCCCTGGGGAAAGAAATCGCTTGGCCGCATCTGTTATTCTGCCATTTTCGTCACTGTAGTGCAATCTCGGAGTTGGTATATTTAAGTGGGGGGGTGTGGGGGGCAAAGCCCCCACTGTATGTTATGTTTTAAGGGTTTTTTTTTTTGGAACAGATATTTTTTTTCCCTTGGAAAAAAAATCACTGTTCTAAGCGTTCGAGTTTGTAAGCTTTTGCTTACATGGGGTTGATAAATCATTGTTCGCTTTTCTAAGCATTCGATGATTTAATATAGACCCTTCCAAACTGCATCTTTTCAGTGAACCTGTACTGAGTATATCAATCCTTAGTTCATGTTTGGCAGGTTCAGTGGTTTTATGGCCAGCTTTAGCTCAGAAGAGCTACCCCAAGTGTCTCAAACTGGCAACTGGAACTTGTTAAGCCAGTAACTTTTTGATCCAGGGCTGCTGGGCTTTATGGTGGCACACACTGACCAATAGGTGCAAATAAATCACTCCCACTGTTAGCATGGGTCCGTGGCTTAGGTCACCATAGGCTTGGTCTTCAACCCACTTATCACCAGCAAATACCCATGCCCATTCTTGGAGACATTAATTAATGTGAGCAAGTCACCTACAGGTATTAACTGAACCCTAACTTGTCTGTGCCAAAGTCAGGACTTTACCCCTCTTTGCCAAAAGAAGTGGCCAAATTTTAAACTATATTTTTGGAGGGTAGTAAAGTCTCCACACTGTCCCTGCATAGGGCTATACCCTCTGTTTTCCCTGTACTTCTTATCAAGAAGATGGTGCAATGTTAGATCAAAAACCCTTCTGGCCAGTGTTGTACAATGCCTGATAAGTTAGTGGTGCTTGTTAAAAGACAAGTACAGAACCTATAAGGAGTTTTGTAATGGGGAGGACTAATTTCACCCTTAACCCAACACAGAAGATTTACTAATTTATTATAACTAGGAAATTCCCTACTCACTCTATCAGATGTGATTATCTGATGCCTCCAGGATTTTTTAGCCACTTTCTATTTAGCATATCTATCCAAGCCATAGATTTTTTTAAATTATGAACAGAATGCTCTGGATGCATATGTTTCACATTTGTGTTATTCTTACTTTGCTTACTCATCTGGAAGTTATCTCCTTTTCCTAATGCAAAGGTTTTGTTCATGGACAAGCAGCTTAACAACATACGGCGACAACTATAACTCTATAGACCCCAGGATATTTTGTAGAATGCCATAAAAATAACAATCAAATGGAAGCAGAGTCATGGACATCTTTAGAGTTCTTACATCCCCAGGACAATACAACTGTCTGTGCTGCTAGAATGTGGCAATTGTAGTGTATGTTGACATGTTTACAGAACTGGTAATATTATAATCAGTTCAAAAAAGACATGTCATGAGGGAACATTATACATGCAGATCATTGAATGTTATTTAGTAATTGTATTCCATAAAATGGTATATATGCCATACAAGAAGAATGTGGAAATTGTATGCAGGCATATACTTGATTGGCAAGGTTGCAGTGAGTAGAAATCAGCTAAGCTCTATATATGTGCGAAGGAGAAAACATGATTTAAATGGCTCTGCACATCTGTTGTTTTTATCATTAGCCACATCTTGCTTGCCAAGAAGGTGGGGTGGCAAGATATTTACATTGAATGTGTTGGAAGCATGTTTTCTTCTGAAATATGATACTGCCTCCTTACAAGGCATGACTGTCAAGGTACCATAACAATATTTAATTTTAAGTCTGTTTGCCTTTTAAGGATTTTGTTTCGGTCTGATTTGCTGTTGTAATACCTTTAAGAACTCAATTTTCAATTAATGCCTAACTATTTATTATAGAAGTAGATTACTGTGTGTCTTATATTGTTTTGCTTTTGGTGCCCAGAAAGCATTTTGCTATAGGAAAATGTACTAACAAGTACTTAATTAAAGTTTTATTTCTAGTGAACTTAGATCTGTGTTTAAATGATTGTGCCCATTGCCCTGCAAAATTATGGAATCAGTGGACCTACAGAAACAATAAATGAGTCAACTTTGCCCAGCCTCAGCAGGATCAAATAAATAAAGTACTCCCGTCAATGAATTGTTAAAGAACAGATATTATGAAGCTGCGGTTCTCAGCAGTATTAATAAAACAGGGGCCCCAGACTGATTAACATTAATAGGACCCTGCAAAATTAATGAAATCAGGAAAGCCACAATAAGATTAAAATCACCATCAGAATTAACATATTATTAATATATTCAGGAGCCTTCAACAGGATTAATGAAGTAATTGACCTCCCAATGGGATTAACTGAACCAGAGATCCAAGTTTAACTACTGGGGGTGAAGTTATGAAATCCTTACTCCTTGACCAATGCTCTATATATGATTTGGCATGTGTATTCTTAATATGAATTTATTTATTTAGTACAACCTCATTTACATATTAAATTATATTATATTGTATATGTGTGCATGTTTGATTGTGTCTGTGGATTACAGTAATGTTAATCGTTAGGGCTCTTACTATACACATTGCTAGTCATCTGACTTAAGAGCATAATGAAATAATGTGCTGCTCTTGTGTCAGAAATTTGATATAATTGTTAAACTATGAACTTATTGAGAAGGGTGGGAGTGAATAACCAATAAAGCCAGGTTTTGCTGCTGCTTAAATGGCTTATGAGCATTAAGCAAATGTCTGGCCGACTTCAACACATCAAAAAAAAAGGGTGCAAGATTGCAGTAATTACAGCACATTTTTACTCCTTCCATTATTTTCTTAATGCAGAATTTAGAGATAATTTTCAAATTGACAGCAGGTTTTGTGACATCAAAAAAGAATACAGGTTAGTAAACTACACAACCTTCGACTGTTGTATGGTTTACACAGGTGGCAAAATGATAAAGGACTGGTTAAGAGGTAGAAAAATAACATTCTGAAGAGAGAAGTTTTGCTCAGCCTGAAACATCTCAGCTGGTAATAGGACTTGGGACACAAATAACATTACAGATATGTATTACCTGATGCTTTTATTAATAGGTCAGATGTCAGGATTTTTGAAAAATATAGTTGTGCAAACTTTCACCTTCCCAGATTCAAAATTTGCAGTCTACTTTATAGGGATCTAATACCATAGGTCGAATAACAGTTAAAAAATGGAAATTTATTTGGAATTGTACTTCATGTTGTGTTCAAGAATTACTTATTTATTTATTATTTATTTATTTATTTATTTATTTATTTTACATTTGTTGACCGTACTAGTCCAACTGGATAATTTCCATTTTCAGTGGAGGCCCGGGGAGAAAAGCTCCGAGATTAAAACAAGGTTATAGAAATTAAACATTTACAATAAATGCCTGTGAGACAGACAGTGAGCAACAATGCATACATATTAGTCTAGGTCAAGTAATAAAAACACATAGTGCTATTTACATATTAAGAAAGGCAGTAATTCTTTACAGTACAATTATGTGAGGATGGGATATTACATATTTTAAAATGTATATACATACTTGTAAAAGACATTGTTTGTACTTTTTTTTTTTTTTTTTTTGAGAACAATAGTAGCAGTACAGTCATTAGGTCATTTGTGATCACAGAGAAAGATTGCAGTTTTGAATTTAGGAAATATGATAGTAGAAAGAAGAAAGTAGATTAGTCTGGATTGGTACAGGAGCAGAGCCAGAAGTTGTTCAGATGTAAAAGAAGTTGTTTTTTTTAAAAGATGAAAGGAGGCTAGAGAGGTAATGTGTGAGGGGAGGTTATTCCATATTTTGCCTACTGATTTGGAGAAAAGGCAGTTACCTGCTGAATTTGTAATTCTTGTTGTGTTGACCTGTAGCTTTTCGGCGGAGCGCAGCTGTTTCAAGTTATTATAGGGGATCAAGAGGTTACTAAGAGCAGGTGTCTTTAATGGTTGATATAGAATGTTATGTGTTATTAAGAGTTGTTGATATATAAGCTTGTTAGGAAGTTCTAACCAGTCTAAGTGTTTTAAGTTAAGACAGTGGTGAGTTCTATACTGGGATGCTGTGGCAAAATGAGCTATATTGTGGTAGGATGTAGTCAGTTTCCTTAGGTTGCTTTTAGAGAGATTAGTGTAAATAGAGGAAGCATACAGTAGAGTAGAGATAAGATGTGATTGTGCTAAGGTGGTCCGTGCTTCTGGTGTAAGGAAGGGTTTAATTCTGTACAGTGAACCAATCTTTTTATTAACTGCTTTTATGGTGTTATTGATGTGATAATCATAGTTAAGATTATTATCAATAGTAACACCAAGCAGTTTGGTAGTAGAATCGGGGGAGATGAGGGACTTGTCACTTGCAGTAACGGTGAAGCTTAGTTGAGAAGATTTGTGGGTAGGTGAGAATAGTAACAGTTTTGTTTTCTTGGGGTTGAGGAGAATACATCTTTTTGAGAACCACTGTTCGACGGTTGAAAAGGTAGATTGTGTCAGTGACTGGAGTTCAGATTGAGTAGAAGCTGTGCAAATAATGGTAGAATCATCTGCATATTGTATACAGGTTGTGTTTTGGATAGATGATTGGAGATCATTAATAAAGATAGAGAATAAGAGTGGGCCTAGTATAGATCCTTGAGGTACTCCTAAAGAGATAGGCAGTAGAGCAGATAGAGAATTTTTCCAGAGTACTGCTTGTTGTCGGTTTTCAAGATAGGATGAGAACCAGGATAAGGAGAGGAGTCCAAGGCAAGGGATTTTAATATGTGTAGAAGAAGTGTATGGTTGACCATGTCGAAGGCTTTTGACAGGTCTAGGAAAAGAGAAGAGGTTAGTTTGTTGTTGTTATGTTACAGTTGATGGTGTTGGTAAAAGAAAGTAGTGCAGTGGTAGTACTATGTGAAGGTCTAAATCCATGCTGAGTGTTAGCTAGTAGGTTGTTATGAAGGAGATGGTTAAGTAGTTGTTTGTGTATACATTTTTCCATGATTTTAGCTAGAGGAGATAATAGTGCTATAGGGCGAAAGTTGGAAAGGTCAGTGGATTTACCTCCTTTGTGTAAGGGTATGATGTGTGATATCTTCCAGATTGCTGGAAAAGTACTTTCCTTTATAGATCGGTTTATTAGGATAGAAACAGGGTAGGCAATAGCTTTAGCTGCTACTTGAAGGAATTCAGCAGGAAGCTTATCTGCTGAGGGGGTAGTGGGTTTAAGTTTTTGTAAGAGAGATTGTATATAGGAGGTGGGTATGGGTTGAAATTGAAGGGGAAGAAGGGAGTTGTTGATGTTACTTAAGAGGAGTTGGGAAGCATCAGGAGATAAGTGGTTAGCTAGACTTTGTAAGGAAGTAGTAAAGAAGGTATTGAAGTTATTGGCTATTAAAGAGGGATTATCAGGGTCTAAATTCTGTGGGTTTGGTGTAACTACTTTGCCTGGGGTAAGTAGATTATTGATGATAGACCAGAACTTTTTTGGTTCTTTTTTGGTGATTTGCTGAAGTTCAAAGTAATAATTTTTCTTATCTGAAAGGATGGCTTTTTTGGTATTGTTTCTGAGCTCTCTAAAGGTATGGTGATCTGTTGGGTTTCTAGAGGAGCGCCATTTTTTCCAAGCTATACTTAATATATATTTAACTTGTTCAGCATCATAAAACCTGAAAAGGGATCTCCTCTTCACTCTCATGGAGTTATTGTTTGTCTACACTTACACATATGAGGGTTGGCCCGATGAAGACCCAACCATCTACAGGTATAATCTAAAAACTGATTTTCAGACAAAAATCAGAAACATCAGGTAGAGATAATAGTTTTTTCTTTGCAATGGTCAGACCAAGTTGACTTTGTGACAATTTAGCAGAGTAGATTGTGTGAAAAACCGTCTGATTCAATATCTGCTACCCTAAGCAAGCTGTTGATCACAGAAGAGATTTTGCATGAGACAACATTACAGATTCTGACTTCTTTGTGAAATTTAACCTTCCAGTTAAGAACTTTGTTGCAAGATTTGAAAGGGCCCGAGAAGCTGTAGATTTCTCAGATATGGAAATAGTATTGTCTGCATTCCTCACATCTAGCTGAATATGTTTCAGTAATCCATGATGCACCCTCTGACATCTCATTCATGGTAAGGAGAGGTAATGTGTGGCACCTGTTAATTTCAGTCACTTAACTTTTTGTGGACAGAGCTACAACAATATAACTTTCAGGATGTGATTTCAATGAAACATGGGACACCATTTTGATGGCATATTTGAAAACAACCACCCCTTCAGGGGTTGAACTGCATTCCTTAATTATACAGAATATCTAATCATCAAAATGCCCTTTTTGAGTAAAAATGAGAGTTGCTGCACACACACATTAATGGCATTTTTTTCAAAAAGCAGTAGTATCCCATTACTGACCATTGAACAAATAATCATTTTCAACTTAAGTCTTAGCCTAAGCATTACCTGGTTATTCTCTTGGCAGACTGTGCAAAACCTATGATTTCATGGCTATCATAATTGGACATGTATATCATGAAAGTACACTAGGGAATGGGTGGATCTTGATTTCAGTGTGTATGCAGTCTGTGCCTCCTGTTTTTTATTGACTTTAAACCCTGTGAATCTGGCAGGGTGCCCAAAGGCAGAAAGACTAGTACCTCAGTCTTTAAAGACCAGGATGTATAATCTTCCAGCCCCTCATTTATAACCTTCATTAAAAAAAAAAAAAAAAAAACACAGCCAAGCCAGAGACACATAAGCTTTCTTGGCTATCCCTTTTATAGTCTCAAATTTAATTTTGTCCTATAGAATATTAACACCTTTAGAAACTAAACACAAAATATATTTAAAAAAATGATGAACAAACAGAAAAGAAAAAAAGCCCAGCAATTTAAATTGCATTGCCAGTTTTCAATTAACAGTCTGTGGATTAATTGAAAATGGATTTATAGAATACCTTTCAAACTTTGCCTTTTTCTTAAGCTTCTCAGATTGGCTACTTCTGCTTAAAGAACAAAGCTGCCTCAGAAATTCTAACCACACCTTTGTCACTGTCTCATTTCTAAAATAATAAGTGAACTTTATATATTCCACTCACTGGCACACAAAGTATACAAACTGCATATATTTTAGGAATACCCCCCCTAGGATAATTACTGCTAATGGGAAATGAGGAAGCAGTAAGGTAGATACTGGAGAGAGGTAGACAGCTTCTATGTCACAAATTCTTATTTAAAAACAAATGGTCTGGCTCTTGAAAAACATGATAGATGTACTAAAAAGCTCAAAAAAATGTTAACAATCACATAAGGAATGCCCAACTAAGCAAAATTTTTTAGTGCTTTCCTTCTCTTTTTAATGATTAGAACTTCTTTAGAAATAAATTAACAAACACTCACCACCATTTTATATCATTGATTTGCATACCAAGAACACATTGAGTTGAATTTGTTAGAATTTTTGAAGGTGGACCACTCAAATATGGGTACATTTTTTGGTATTCCAAAAATACCTTAGATCCGCCTTTTAGGCCTATTGTTGTAGTGGATTTCATAAAAACAAAAATTTTATCTCTTTATTTAGATTTTTATTTAATCCAGCAGTATAGGAGTCCAAATTTTATTTGAAGGACTCGTGAGTTTTTCCTGGATTTTCTCAAAAAAAAATGAGTTCAAAGGAAGAGTAACTATGTTCATCTTCATCTACATAGTTTCCTTTTATACTTCTATCACACACAAGGTCAGAACTGATTATGTTAGAAGTTATTTAAGTAAGTTTATCAACTTTTCCAATTAATTTATTAACACTGATTATTTATTATTAGAATTAGTTTTGAACAATATTTTTTTTTCAATTTGAAATCATTTTATATAAACAGGGTGTTGCAATTGAAGTGAGGATGGCATCAGTATTCAAAAACGTAGTTATGAGTTGGTGGGAATAATATTTTTTTAGAACAACACACCCTTTTTAAGAAAACATCATTATGTTACACATTTATAGATATTTTAGTTTTTTTATGGCATGGAGATGAAAAGGAAATTGAGAAGTTCTTTTCAGACATAAATAAGAGCAACAAGTTTTTGACTTCCACCTTATGAAACAAAGAACTGAAAATTTAATTTTTGGATGTGGCTGTAGAGTTAGATTTCAGTCACTTTTGTTTTTACACTACTATAAACTGTAAAAGTATATTTGTTAACAAGTATTTGCATCATAACAATGAACACCCACAATTCATGAAATGGAGCATTATAAGAGAACAATGTATAACATTAAGTCAACTTGTCATTAATGATACAGAAATTCAAGTAGAGACAAAATGTTTAAAAATATGTTTAATGACAAATGTTACAAATAACAAAAATTAGTCTGTATTATGGAAAAAGTTAAAGAAAAAAGAATAGCAGAATTTCCATCTATGTTATTAAAAGGTTTTCTTAAAAAGACTTATAAAACTGAGGGTGGTTTTACTAGATCTTTCTCATTGCCTATTATTGTCAACAGTAAAAAACTCAAGAATTCTCTAGTTAATAATTGAAAAATCACACCTGGTAAAAATTATTTGACCAAAGTTGTTGGAGAGAAACATTGCTTGAGTATATGACATTGAAAGTATGTTAGAGAGATTTGGAACATATCAGTGTCAAAATTGCAAATTTTGTAGGTATATTTATGAAAGTTCTAATATAGTGCTAAAACATAATGAGAGAAACTTTTGGTCTAAAAGCAGATACATTTGTACAACAGAATGGGTTGTTTATTTAGCTTTTTTGTGATGCCTGCAACTGTTTCTATGTAAAACGACAACAAAACCATCTTGTAGAAGTTATGAACATTTATTAGCAATAAGAAAAAAAAAAGATTTTATAACACGTTAGCTAAACATGTGGAATGTGGAATTTTATTTTAAATTAATGGCAATGATTTAATCAATTAAATTAGTCAATTAAATTAGTGACACCTATTGGTCAAAATTAAAATTGCAAGTTTACTGCAAAACATGTAGTCTGAACACAAGCTTCTTTCCTCTATCCATAAGGATACTGAACTTGAATGCCAGGCATGACAGCAAATAATCAGATCAATATGCCACTTGCTGTGAAGTATCATCTATAGTAATTACTCTGGAAAGTTGCTTCAGTAACTAGTACAGTTAGTCTGCTTTCTTATGTGATTACTTCCTGAATGTGCAATAGTCAGGAGTGAGTTACCACTCCATACATGTGCAATATGAACATCAGAATATATCATACTACAACTGATGAAGTGCAATATCTAAGCAATCACAATGTGAAGTCATAGCCTTTGCTATACCTACTACTATACTATTGTCTAATGTCTTCTTGTGTAATTATGATAATTTTGTTATGTCGTTAATATTTTATTATTGTATGCACATTAGTCTTACTGTCACTCAAACTATGTCTTCATTGTTACGTCTTGCACAGGGACCAAAGCAACATAATTTAATTCAACTTGCACTGCTGTGTATATCTGATCTACAATAAAGTTTACTTTGACTTTATTTACTAGATAAGGTATTCTAAGTATTTTACTAAATCCTACAGAAATACAGTTAGTAAAATAGGCCTGAAAATGTAAGGCCAGGCCTGTGTCTTCATTTTATATTTTATATTTTAAAGTAACTACAAAAACAGACCCCTGTTTAGGGATCTCAGGGGGAACTGTAAGATTAGGTTTCACTTAAATATAGTTTGTTAGCCGTAAATACAGTATTTTCTTTGCATAGTCCGAGAAATGCAACCATGTTAAAGCAGACCTCTATCTTCATTTTATATTTTAAATGCATTTTCAATAGAAAGGAATGTTTAAATAAAAATGAATAACCTTCGATTGTGAACACTGATAAGGATAAAATGGCTAATGGAACATGCAGTAGATTGAGTTCAAACAGATCTTCTTTAGATGGTCCAAGGATTGGGAACCAAGGTTAAAGAGGCATGTAGAACTTATAGAAAATTTATAGGGTTCTGATATTATTGCGAGAGATACTTCAGACACAGAAGTAAGTTAGAACTGATTCACAGAAAATCATAGCAGTGCAGTCCGCAGAAGTTTGATACAGACACTCAATACTGAGTGCAGAAGGAATATTTCTGAGTACAGAATTTATGAACAGTATAATGAGTGTAGAATATATGGGTGTTGTAATTCAGTTTACTATCAGCACTGTTACTTAAGACAGTAAGATTTGACTTGGCTATTGTTGACATCTATCTCAAATTTATGCTGCTACCACATAAAAAACAAGAACTGGAAATAAAGGAGAGGCTGGCACTTTTTCAGCACAGTTCTGGGTAATTAAAAGATAAAGACATTCATTCCAGCTTCTTCAAGTTATTTCCAGTTTCTTCCAGTTTCATACAGTTCTTTCAATTGTTAGAGTGGTGATATGCATTTCTTCTTTATTTTTGCCCTGAAGTCAGTGCATTACTTTCACTGGTGTTTACTTTATTAAACTGATCAAAATCTGCACTCTGATCCCTTTTATCCTCCCTCAGTGCAATATTTGAACTGGCTACTGAAAACAAAAAACTAGACTTTAATACATTTTGAACATTTCTATTTGAAATTTGCATGTCATATACACTGGCTGTGTTTACATTAGGCCAATCTGTATTTGCAATACTGTGACTTAACTCTGCATTTTGAAGTACAGGTACTGTAACATTTACACTGATTTCTGAAGACTGCAAACTAGAATTTGTTATAAGTTGCATGTTATTTAAGTCTAAAACCATATTGACATTAGAAGCAGAATTTACTATTGTTTCTGTAAACATTGGTTCATACTGTGAATCATGAGAGTGTGTGTGCATCTGTGTGTTAACCCTTTTGCAGCTAGAAAGATTTAAAAGTCCTGAACTAATAACACTGAAATGTAAATGAACATTTCAGGAACACAGTTTTTAAGACTGATTTACCGAATTATTAACTTTAAACCACACATTTACTGGTGGCTTTATTGTAGAAGTACAGTTTGACATAGCTATACAATTTACATTTACTGATGTAGTTAAACTTTTAAGAGATTAAATGCCTAATTTAGCTAGAAAGTGCATTGCAATAAAACTGAATGCTCACATATGCAAACTTGAAGGGGTTTTGGGCCAGTGGCCAGGTGTGTCTTATCTTCTTCAAACTCTACCTTATAAGGAGTTCCTTGGCTTTGCAATGTCACACTGAAACTTAAGTCTGTTGTCTTCTGTGGTGACTGTGAAGTTTTCCAATATGTTTCTGTTAACTGTACAATGTCCTTTACACTGGTACTTCAGAGAGTGTGGAGTTTGTTGATATTTTATATGGATTTTTCTGAAGTAATTTGCTGAAGGAACACTGGTGCTCTGTTTTATATAGATAGTCTGTCTGCTGATGAACACTGTAGATTTGCAAAGTTGCTATGGGGTTTTGGGACCCACTTTAACTGTAAATACTGTCCCCCCATCTATGGTGGCTCTCCATTGTAAAAACTGAAAGGACAGTAGAATATGGGAATAAGCTAGAAACAACTGGAAGAAACTGGAATGAGGCAGAAATTAATGACTTTATATTTAATTACCCACTGTAGTGTGATCTCAGAGTTGTTATATACAGTTAGGGGGTGTGGAAGGCAAATCCCCCCCACCATACTGCAGTGGTGCGTATGGGGAAATGGTGGCCAACTAGTTACTTTCCCTGTCGAGGAAATGAATGTTTGCTAAATGAACATTCTATGGATAGGGTTCAATGTTCAAACATTTGATGGAAGTTCCATTCAATGGCCGAACATAGACCTAGTTTAAACATGAGACTGTATAGAAATGATGGTGGTGAGTTTTTATTTATTTCTGAAGAAGTTCTAACAATTAAAAGAGAACAAAAGCACTAAGCAATTTCTGCTTATTTGGGCTTTCCCTATGTGGTTAATGTGTTTTTTGGGGCATGTTTAGTGAATTCTTATTTGTATTGTCATATCAATAAATATTTTTTTCTTTGTTCCTTTGTCAAGTACAATTGCTGAATTCAAAAGGTACTAATAGACAGAGATACTACAGAGAAGCTACCAGTAAACCAAGGAATACATAATAATCTTCATGCTCCTGCAATGTAAATGTACATGTAGAGCAGATATCGACTCTCAGTAGTAAGACCTGAACTACTAAACAAAAATGACTAGGATACTGGACACTTATTCCCTCTCATTGATAGATAACTCATCCATGGAGGCTGCTGTTTAGATCACCTGCCTGCTAAATATAAGTGGATAACAGAAGCAAAAAAGATATTTGTCTACATCAGAGGCAATGTCTAAGATAACACTTCTTGAAGCATTAGCCCCTCGCCAAAAAAAAGACACTGGCCACCTTTTTTATTACACAGAATAATAAAAGCATTAGAAAATGATTTTTTAAACAAATGAAAAAAGATACATTTACAGAATTATCAGAATATGTGATTTGATATATGACAAAACAGTTTAGAAAATAAAGTCTGTCTAAAATAATACTCAATAAAATAATTTTGTATTTCACATGCTTGGATCAGCTACATGTGTATTTACAAATGAGAAGTTATGTACCTACCATAACGTTCCATGTTAGTTGTCTTCTCTCGCCTTCTTTCTTGCTTGATGGGTTCGGAGCCGATCCTCGGCTCCGACTTGGCACTTGCTAAGCTCGAGAGTCACTTTTACCAGCTCGAGGCAGCCCCATATCCCATGATGCAAGGCGGTAAGTACCCAGATCTCGTTTGATGACAAAAGGGCAATAGCACCTAGCATAAACACTTCCCAAAGGAAGAAGGAAGAAAGAAAAACTTGCAGGATGGAAGAAGGACCAGCTCTGTATAGTCTTCAGCATCATAACTCCTTGTAGAGAAAGGTCTGTCCAGGCCTGGGGGAAGGAGGGAGGGTCGCAAGAAAGAAGGCGAGAGAAGACAACTAACATGGAACGTTATGGTAGGTACATAACTTCTCAATGTTAAGTTGTCAATCTCGCCTTCATTCTTGCTTGATGGGACCGCGTCCCTAGCACCTCTGTCCTGGGTGGCTCAATGGAACAGACTCTTGAGGACTGTAGAGCCAAAACTGGCTCTGTCCCTGGAGGCCAAGTCCAATTTGTAATGGGAAACAAAAGTATGAGGAGTGGCCCAAGTGGCCGCTGCACAAATAGTGTCTAAAGGAAGTCTAGCTTGAAAGGCTGTAGAAGTAGCTAAGCTTCTGGTTGAATGTGCTTTAGGTTTTGAGCACAGCTGTTTTCCCCTGAGCTGATAAATTTCAGAGATGACAGAAGAAAGCCATCTAGATAAGGTCACTTTTGAGACAGGAAGGCCTTTCTTGTTATCAGCATAGGAAACAAAGAGTTGATCGGATTTCCTAAATTGTTTAGTTCTGTCCAAATAATATCTGAGTTGTCGGTGGACATCAAGATAATGTAGTTTTTGTTCTGATCTGTTAGAATAGTTTGGAAAAAATACAGGGAGATCAATGGATTGATTTAAATTAGTCTTTGAGGCGACCTTAGGCAAAAAGGTCAGATTGGTTCTCAATGATACTCTGTCTTTGTGAAAGACCAAATAGGGGGGGGCGAACAGATAGAGCATGAAGTTCAGACACCCTCCTGGCCGATGTAATAGCTACCAGGAATAAGGTTTTCCATGAAAGAAATTTCAGGGAGCAAGAAACAGCTGGCTCGAATGGGGGAAGAATCAAGGATGTCAGCACTAAATTTAGATCCCATTGAGGAGGAGGACTCCTGACTGGAGGCTTCAGGAGGAAAATTCCTTTCAAGAAGGCTCTACAAAGCCTGTGGGACATAATATTATGATCTGCGAACCCGACATGAAAGTTCGAGATAGCAGCCAATTGAACTCTAACTGTGGAAGAAGAGGAGCCTGCATGAAAAATCTCCGCTAAGAAATCCAAAACTGCCTGAACTGGAGCAGTGAAGGGATCAATATTCTTGGCTTTAGCCCAATAAGAGAAACACTTCCATTTGCTTGTATAAATCCTCCTGGTAGAGGATTTTAAGGAAGCTACTAGAATGTCTCTAACGGGGTTAGAGATCAAAGGAAGCCTGGCTAAGGAAGGAAGTGGAGCAACCATGCTGTGAGGTTGAGAGAAGGGATAGACCGGTGCAGCTGACCGGATTGGTGAATCAGAAGATCTGGCACTGGGTCCAGATGCCACGGCTGCACCAAAAGGTGACGATGGAGGAACGGAAACCAAATTTGTCGAGGCCAATAAGGAGCAATGAGAATCATTTTGGCTCTCAAAACGGTTGCTTTCTGGATAACTTGAGGGATCAGAGGAAAAGGAGGAAAGGCATAAAGAAGTCCCTGGGGCCAATCCTGGGTCAGAGCGTCTCTGGGGGGATGGCCTGGCGGACGGAAGAGAGAGAAGAAGTCTGGGCATTTGCTGTTTTGGGGAGTAGCAAAAAGATCGCAACATGGGCGACCCCATTCCAGAAAAATCTCTTCCACTATAGATTGCTTGAGAGACCACTCATGAGGCATGAGAATAGCTCTGCTCAATCTGTCCGCTAAAATGTTGGTTTTCCCAGGGATATGCGTTGCTACCAGAAACCGATGAGAGAAGATCGCCCATTGCCAAAGTCTGAGGGCTTCTCGACACAAGGGGTAGGACTTGGTTCCGCCCTGTTTGTTGATATACCAAACTACAGACATGTTGTCTGTGTGGATTGCAATTGTCCCTACGGGAAGAAAGTCGTTGAGGGCTTGCAACGTTAAAAGCACTGCTCTCATCTCTAGGACATTTATGTGCAGGTGGTATTCGAACGGTTGCCACGTCCCATGAACCATCCTGCCCTGATAATGACCCCCCCCACCCGATCAGGGAGGCATCCGTGGTGACAGTGGCTACCGGGATGGGGGTACAAAGTGTCTGCCTTGGTGAATCTGGGGAGAAGTGATCCACCAAGCAAGATGATTCTTGCAAATCTGTGTCACCAGTATTTGGTGACGCATTGGAAGTTGTTGGTAAGACCACTGAGTGAACAACATCCACTGAAGAAGGCGCATGTAGAAGCGAGCCAGGGGAAGAAGAGTAATGGCCGCAGCTATGAGGCCTAATACCTTTAGAACCATTCTGGCCTGTACTTTCTTGTTGGCTAGAATGATCCTGACATGACTTTGAATGTCTGAAACTCTTTGATCTGTAAGGGTAGCTGACATCCGAACAGTGTTTAAGTTTGCGCCTATGAAAGTAATAGACTGGCAGGGCAACAAGGATGACTTTTCGAAGTTGATTGAGATGCCCAAATGAGAACAAAGATTTATTGTGTAATCCCTGGCTTGAACAAGCTGATGCCTGGTGGTGGCTGAAAGGAGCCAGTCGTCGAGATACGGAAACACCTGGAATCCTTGACGTCTCAGGTGAGCCGTGACCACTGCCATGCATTTGGTGAACACTCTGGGGGCTGTAGTGAGACCAAAGGGCAGGGCTCTGAACTGGAAATGACTGGACCCCAGCCGAAAGCGGAGAAATCTCCTGGAGCGTCTGTGAATTTTTATGTGATAGTACGCATCCTGAAGATCTATTGAGCACATCCAGTTGTCCTTCTGTAAGAAGGACAGTATTGACTGAAGGGTGACCATTCAGAATCTTGTCTTCCTCACAGACTTGTTGAGTCTGCTGAGATCCAATATTGGTCTCCAGTCTCCCGTCTTTTTGGGGACCAAAAAAAACCTTGAGTAGATTCCGGGCTCTGAATGATCTGTTGTAACTGGCTGAATGGCTCTTTTTTGCAGTAGTTTTAAGACTTCTAACTCTGCAATTTCCCTTAGACCGGGTGGTACATCTGGAAGGGAATTTGAGGGATAGAAAGGACTTTCCTCGAAAGGAATTTTGTAACCCTCGGATATGATCGACTGTACCCATCTGTCTTGAGTGAGGGAATGCCAGGCTTCTGGGTACAGCGATAGTCTTCCCCCGACTGCCTCCAAGGAGGGACAGCCGGGCAACATCTCAGGGATGCTGAAAGGGCTTGTCAGAGAGACTCTCTGTTTCCCTGGTTTTGTGGACCCCTCTGCCTCTAGAGTGGCGTCTGTTGTTGTTACCCCTCTGCCTCTAGGGGTAAACTGACCACGTGAATCCGGCGTGACTCCTTGGGATTTATGGAACCACATTTTGCCACCCTTCTGTCCTTTGGGGTAAGGTCTAGAAGGGGTGGAAAACAGACTCCTGCAGAAAGAGTTTTGCCGTCCTGCTCACACCTGGTCAACGTTTCCTTCACTTGAGGGCCAAACAAAGCTGACCCATCAAAGGGAGAGTTTGTGAAGGACGCCTTAAAGGGATCTGCAAAATTACAGAGCCGCATCCAGGCTTGGCGTCTAAGAGCCACACCTGTACCTGCGGCTCTACTCGCTCCATCAGCAGCATATGATATCAGCCGCATGGAGGAGTTAGCAATGGAGTTAAGGGTTCCTAGCTGCGAAGCAATTTTTTCTTGAGCCCCTGCAGCTGTAGGATCCTGTACTACTTCACCTAGCTCCTTAAGGATATCCCTCTGGAGTCTGGTGAAGTGACATAGGTAGTTCAGCGAGCATAGCAAAGGTCGCTGAAGAAAACATCCGCTTACCATATCTATCCATGGTCCTAGAGTCCTTATTAGGAGGATGGACAGGTACGGAAGGATCTGCAAGTTCCTTCTTAGTGGCAGCCGCCACCACCATGGCATCAGCGGGGACACCTTTTGTGAGGAATTGCTTGTCCGACGGGGCAGTAATAAATTTAGAAGGCCTCCTAGGGACTGGCTCTACAGAGTCAGGAGCATCCCACGCCTTTCGAGCAATAACCTGCATAAGGGGGTCGAAAGGCGGAGACACCCAGGAGGTGGAGGGCCGAGATCCAAACGCCTCCAGGTATACTGACTCATCCTCAGAGGGATTGTTGGTGGGCCAGTTTCCCCTCCGTCTAAGGAGTTCTAGGATGTCTGAGAAGGAGACATCCTCAGAGGGGGATCTTGGGGATCCCTCTGACTCATCTAAGTCAGTATCCGAAGTGATAGACTCGGGGGAGTCTACGTGTTTCCTCTTACAAGTCCTCTTCCGCGGAGGATCACCCAACAAATCAGGAGAATCCTCGGAAGAGAGGGATATTCCCAGTGGGGAAACCTGAGGCGGAGGATCTCTGGGTCTGGGAACAAGAGAAGTGGCAGAGATGTCAACAGGCACTATAGAGGGAGGAGCTAAGGGAACAGACTGCTGGCTGAGTCCAGTGGCCAGCACACTCTTCATCACCTCGAAGGCTCCCCTCCCAGGGAGGTCCGAGAGAACCCGCTCCGAAGAGCTAGGAACTCCAGGACCCACCGAAAAGGAAGGCTCCGAGGCATATGTCGGAGCCGAGCTCACCAAGGCCGAGGCTCCAAGGGGAAGAGCGGGGTCGGACAAGGGTCCGATGCCACTCACCCCCTCGGAGGAGACCAGGGAAGCCCGGCCACCAAATCCCTCTAAGGAAGGTCTCGAAGAGGAGATAAGAGTAGAGGCTGAAGGAGCAGAAGGGGGTATCTGTCCCTCAGCCGTAGCAGAAACTATTCCCGAAGACTTCAACTCCAAACTCTGGGGTAGAGTCGAAGGAGGAACTGCAATGGGGTGTGGACTAATAGTCGTCTGCTGAGACCGACTATGTAGCATTTGGGCCAGTGCCTGTGATTTTAGTAATCTACTGACCACTCTCTCTAAATCATGGTCAGAAAGCCTGGATGACCTTGAAGATCGGCTCCGATGGCTCCGTTCCGAGAGAGGCGAAGCCGAGAGTATCGGCTCCAAGGAAGGGGACCTAGACCTCTTCCTTGAAGGAACCATCGGAGCCGATGAAACCACAGAAACTGTCGGAGCCGACAACTTATCGGCACCGACAGGTAGCTTCGATGCATCGGCTCCAGCCGGAGCCGATACAGCCATAAAAGTAAGGGTGTCGGAGCCGATCGGAGCCGACAGCGATGCCTGAGCCACATGGTGGTCGGAACCGATCGGAGCCGACACCGAAGTGGTCGAACCAGAATCGGCACCGATAGCCATCGGTGCCGAAGGTTTGCGTAAACCAGAATCGGCTCCAGCCGGAGTCGATCTCGACTCTAAAAGAGTCAGAGCCGAGGCCACAGGCTTGGACACAGAAGCCTGGGCCTTGGAAGACTTTGAAGTCTTAGATGGAGCCGACTTGGCCGGAGAGCCTTCCGGCTTAAGAAGGCCCCTCAAAATCAATTTATTTCTTCTTTCCTGCAGGACTCTCTGGCTAAAAGAGTGACATATAGCACAGGAGTCCTGCAGGTGAAGAGGCCCCAGGCAGTAAAGGCAAGAAGTGTGACCGTCTGTCAGAGACATCTTCTGACAGCATGAGTCACACTTCTTAAAGCCTGAGACCCTTTCCTTAGACATGGTGAATAATTCACACACACAACACCAGCCCAAGAAATTAAATTATATATCCCAAAAAAAAAACTATCAATAACACACACACACCCTAACAAGGGGGGGGGGGATGGGATGGGAGAGAGTCTGACTAAAAGTTTTAAGGAGACAGGGAATTTCTAGTCAGAAAAGGACTACTACAGTGTTAAAACTATAAATTTTAAAGTTTTAGAAGAAAAGGGGGCAAAAATAGTAATGTAAAAATCACTTACCAGGAGCTGGTAAAAGGAGGACCTCATCAGCGAAGCGGCAAACGAGATCTGGGTACTTACCGCCTTGCATCATGGGATATGGGGCGGCCTCGAGCTGGTAAAAGTGACTCTCGAGCTTAGCAAGTGCCGAGTCGGAGCCGAGGATTGGCTCCGAACCCATCAAGCAAGAATGAAGGCGAGATTGACAACTTAACATCTGACTATATATGGTTATAATTGCATTTCCAGGGCAACAAGGTGTGAACATTTTTTTATTTAGGGATTGAGGTTAGTCTCTATGATAGATAACTGAAAAACTATTAAGAAGTCATAAAATAATAACTTGGCCAGATAGATCAAACTAAAACTACTCCATTTTAAACTGTAAAAAAAAAAAACACGGAAGCCATTGTCCAGAAAAAACAAAACAAAAAACAATTATATAATCAATTAAGCTCCTTCAGTTACTTTGGGTGTTGGTGATATTACTGTAAAATTCTAGTATGAGCAAGACCTGTTTGTATAACAAAAGTATCCTTTCATTTAATACCTTCTCTGATAGTGCCTTTGACTTAATCTAAAACATTCATTCATTCTCCCATAACCTGCTTAATCCAAAGGAGCATCATAGAAGAGAGGAAGCCTCTCCTGGCACTCAGTAGGTACAAGGCAGCGATTCCTGAGTGGATAACCAAACCATAACAGATCATGCGTACCTACATGCAATTTGGAGGATCACCAATTCACCTATAGCATGCTTTACAGACGTGGGAGAAAATCAGAAGATGCGATTGAAATGCCTCGCAAGGACGGCGTGCACGGTCAAAACCAACTGCATACAACCACAACAACCATCAAAATACGATGGTTAGCACTAAGGTTCCAAATCCTTTATTGGTTTTAAAACATGTTCCAAACAAAATAACCAGACCAGTTTCAGCCTCACAGCCTTTATCAATGGTTAAGCAAAAAAGAAATTCAGTGTAGCACAGGTACTTGCTATATTTATAGTAGTCCCTCCTTAATTAAGAGATAATGGTATAGCCCAACCTGGTGGCCAGAATGTTCAAATACATTTGAAAATACAAAAAACAAAATAAAGACTTCATAAATTAATACTATAATAGTATAATCATGTAAATCACATGTATAAAATTAAAATCCAAATAATGAATGGTTAACAAAACTTGATTGATAATATATAATCAATGGTACAAAGATAGCCTACCATAGAAAATGAAATTAATATAGTATTATTATGATATGTTCAAAAAACATATTAAACAGTATCTTAGTAGGCTGATCCGATCATGTTGGGCTAATAATAACTTGAAAAAACTTCAAAAAAACAGATGGAATAAACACGGTAATTGTATGTAGCACTGGCAAAATTAATAAATGAAAATTATGTTAGTCAAAGGTCAGTATTGACCAATAGTAATATACCACCTATGTAAACTTGATCACCACAACCCAAAAGACAACAAAGTCATAAGTTGTAAAAACACATAAATTATATGAAAATATATATATTTCTATATACTTTTTCAAAAAATATATATTATCGTCTACAAAAAATATCATGTTCTCTAAACCTGAATAATGTCATTATATGGAGAGTACATAGATCAAAAACCAAACCAGAAACAATTTATAGATGATCATTCAGGCCTGGCGGAAATAATGCCCCAAGGTTGGTAATCCAATATTGTTCCTTTTTATACAAAATGGAATGCCAACCCTGTTGATGGCTGCGATCCCCCACAATTTTGTCTATAACCATGAACTTAAATTGTGCATTAGAATGTTTCATGGTGTGTCTATACAGGGCATTAGTGTCCCTCTTGCTCCTAATGTCACTTTTGTGTTCTGTCATACGTGTTCTGAGAGATCTTAATGTTTGCCCCACATAAAATGTTTGGCACTGGCAAGTAGCTAAATATATAATCCATGTAGTACTACAATTGGCAAAAACTCTAGTCTGATACACACAATCAGTGTTCGCACTGGTGAATTCCTTAAGTGTATAAACCTGGGAACAGGAACTACAATGGCCACATGGGAAGGTATCTAATAATTTATCCCCTGTCAGGGCTGTCTGTTGGTAAATAGCTCCTTCCCCTTCCTTATGTTTATAGTGGGAAAACAACCCCGCTAAAGTTTTACCTCTTCTAAAAGACATGTGGCATTTCATACCTAGTAATGTTCTTAATTCATCATGTGCCAACAAAATGTTCCAATTAGAGTTCAGAATATCTCTCACTAAATGGTAATTTCTACCATAAGTAGTCACAAACCTGATGATAGAATCCTTGTCAGTGTCATTCGATTTTTTTGTATTGTAATAGTGCTTGTCTATCCAGAGTATTGCTCCATTCACTGGCCGCAAAAATATCTCTGTCCTTGTATCCCCTGTGTGTAAACCTACGACATAAATCATTCCTAGCTGTTTGAAAATCCTCATCAGATGAACATATGCATTTAATACGCATGAATTGTGATTTTGGTATGTTGCGGATGGTGTGGTTGGGGTGCATACTAGATGCATGTAACAAGGTATTGTATTGTGGGTATTTGCAAAATACTTTAGTACTCAAAGTATGGTCTTCGTTACGATAAACTGTAACATCCAGAAAGTTGATGGTATAATAGTCATATGTAATGGTAAATTCCATACCCCATACATTATTATTCAAATATTGTATGAATTCATGTAAATATGTTAAATCCGCCCTCCACACCATCCAACAATCATCTAAATATCATCTTCAGATGTCAATTTCAACTATGTAAATGTTGTGTGATGAATCGTAAACCATGCACTCCTCGAAATAGGCCATAAACAAGTCTGCATAAATAGGGGCAAAAGAAGCTCTCATCTGCATATAACACCTATATATTATGAATACTGGGGATTACCTCAGTGAGGGAAAGAGACAATTGGCAGACTGTAGGTGTTATATGCAGATGTTTATTGATCCTACATTGGTATACAAGAAGGAAATTTATTCCTTCTTACAAACAGCGGAAGAACAAGGCATCATAACAACAAATATAGTTAAACATCTCACTGTCAAAGATCCACAAAAACAAATTTTATATCTTCTGCCTAAAATACATAAATCTATTACAAAACCTCCAGGTAGACCCATAGTGTCAGGAATTGGTTCATTAACAGAACCATTATCTGCTTTTCTTACACACTACCTCAAGCCATTACTAACATCAGTAAGGGCCAGATTGAAGGACATGACACACTTCCTTCAAATTATTGAAGACACCCAACTTGAACAAGGTTGGCTTATGTGCACACTGGATGTTAAATCATTATACACAAGTATTCCACATTGGGCTGGGTTACAATCATTACAGTATTGGTTGGAAAAATCTAACTTGTACCCACCAGGTTTCAATACTCTTTTGATCTGCATGGCAGAACATGTGTTAACCAAGAACATTTTCTATTTCCATGGTGAGTGTTTCCTGCAACTACAAGGTATAGCAATGGGAGCTTCTTTTGCCCCTATCTATGCAGACTTGTTTATGGCCTATTTCGAGGAGTGCATGGTTTACGATTCATCACACAACATTTACATAGTTGAAATCGACATCTGGAGACGATATTTAGATGATTGTTGGATGGTGTAGAGGGCGGATTTAACATATTTACATGACTTCATACAATATTTGAATGATAATGTATGGGGTATGGAATTTACCGTTACATATGACTATTATACCATCAACTTTCTGGATGTTACAGTTTATCGTAACAAAGACCATACTTTGAGTACTAAAGTATTTTGCAAATACCCACAATACAATACCTTGTTACATGCATCTAGTATGCACCCCAACCACACCATCTGCAACATACCAAAATCACAATTCATGCGTATTAAACGCATATGTTCATCTGATGAGGATTTTCAAACAGATAGGAATGATTTATGTCATAGGTTTACACACAGGGGATACAAGGGCAGAGATATTTTTGCGGCCAGTGAATGGAGCAATACTCTGGATAGACAAGCACTACTACAATACAAAAAATCGAATGACACTGACAAGGATTCTATCACCAGGTTTGTGACTACTTATGGTAGAAATCACCATTTAGTGAGAGATATTCTGAACTCTAATTGGAACATTTTGTTGGCACATGATGAATTACGAACATTACTAGGTACGAGATGCCACATGTCTTTTAGAAGAGGTAAAACTTTAGGGGGGTTGTTTTCCCACTATAAACATAAGGAAGGGGGAGGAGCTATTTACCAACAGACAACCCTGACAGGGGATAAATTATTAGGTACCTTCCCATGTGGCCATTGTAGTTCCTGTTCCCAAGTTTATACACTTAAGGAATTCACCAGTGCGAACACTGATCGTGTATATCAGACTAGAGTTTTTGCCAGTTGTAGTACTACATGGATTATATATTTAGCTACTTGCTAGTGCCAATCATTTTATGTGGGACAAACATCAAGATCTCTCAGAACACGTATGACAGAACACAAAAGTGACATTAGGAGCAAGAGGGACACTAATGCCCTGTATAGACACACCATAAAACATTCTAATGCACAATTTAAGTTCATGGTTATAGACAAAATTGTGGGGGATCGCAGCCATCAACAGGGTTGGCATTCCATTTTGAATGAAAAGGAACAATATTGGATTATCAACCTTGGGGCATTATTTCCGCCAGGCCTGAATGATCATTTATAAATTGTTTCTGGTTTGGTTTTTGATCTATGTACTCTCCATATCAGGACATTATTCAGGTTTAGAGAACATGATATTTTTTGTAGACGATAATATATATTTTTTTGAAAAAGTATATAAAAATATATATATTTTCATATAATTTATTTTTTTTACAACTTATGACTTTGTTGTCTTTTGGGTTGTGGTGATCAAGTTTACATAGGTGGTATATTACTATTGGTCAATACTGACCTTTGACTAACATAATTTTCATTTATTAATTTTGCCAGTGCTACATACAATTACAGTGTTTATTCCGTCTGTTTTTTTAAGTTTTTTAAGTTATTATTAGCCCAACATGATCGAATCAGCCTAATAAGATACTGTTTAATATGTTTTTTGAACATATCATAATAATACTATATTAATTTCATTTTCTATGGTAGGCTATCTTTGTACCATTGATTATATATTATCAATCAAGTTTTGTTAACCATTCATTATTTGGATTTTAATTTTATACATGTGATTTACATGATTATACTATTATAGTATTAATTTATGAAGTCTTTATTTTGTTTTTTGTATTTTCAAATGTATTTGAACATTCCGGCCACCAGATTGGGCTATACCATTATCTCTTAATTAAGGAGGGACTACTATAAATATAGCAAGTACCTGTGCTACACTGAATTTCTTTTTTGCTTAACCATTGATAAAGGCTGTGAGGCCGAAACCGGTCTGGTTATTTTGTTTGGAACATGTTTTAAAATCAATAAAGGATTTGGAACTTTAGTGCTAACCATCATATTTTGCTGGTCGTTGTGGTTGTATGCAGAAAATCAGAAGACCCAGAGACAGCACACATAGACACATGCAGGGTTTGCATATCCTACACAGAAGCCATTTCAGCCAAAAAGCAATCTAGAAGCCAAGCACTACGAAGTAGTAACATTAAGTATTGTACCACTGTACTGTAATTTTTAACCACTGTACTGCTCTTGATCTACAACAGTAACCTTCAAAAATGTACATGATTATGATACAGCTGGTTGAAATGAGATGCAGCAGAAGTCATTTGTTTCTTTTTATATTCTTAGACTAGTTGCATATATAACACTGCATATACAACACTGCAGTGACATGTGAAATATACATTACACCATCATTGCTATGGGTGAATTTATTCCTAACTTCTCTTTTACCATTAATCTGAATAAGTGTTTTAATAATATGAATTAAGGGAGTAGGATCCAAAGGGGTTAAGTACCCCTTTACCTGTCCATTATTTGATTAATTATAGGGAATCTTTTCTTGTAGTGACTCTGAGCAATGTAGTCACCTATATTTTTATCCAGGCTATAAAGAACTAGATATGTTAGATGGCAATATGTCTTTTAAGGCACAATCAAAATGTAAATATTGTCTACATTTTTTTGCTGTATGAATTATGTCATATGCCAACATGCCTTTCAGCTGCTATGATTTATGCATATCGCTATGACTTTTTTATCTCATATTTAACCTTGCTCCTGCCAGATTTACTGATTTTCTTTATAAGGATAGACTTTTCCAACTACATTGTTACGTAACTGAAGTAAGCCCAAATGAAGATTTCTTATCACTAACCAAATGGGGTCTAGTATCTAAACATTCAAAAAAATAAGAAAGTGATCTTCTTTTGAGCCCTCTGATACAGTTCTTAAACACTGGTGCTGGTTTTATTGCTCAGAGACTGAGAGGCATGCATGCTAGTATATTATACCCCCTTAATGGGCAACTTGTACATTGCTATCCTGATAGGAGAACACACACACACACACACACACACACACACACACACACACACACACACACAGACACACACACACTGTTTGGACATTATTGCCAATTTGCTTACAATAGTCATTCACTATCAACTGTTATTTATATTACCCTTAATGCATTTTGTTTGCTGTGATAGGTCATGTCAACATTATGGCTATTCACAAAATATTTATTCCTTTCTGTTTTTTTTTCCTGAATGCATCTCTTGCATAGCCAGCCTCACATTTATTATCTATAATGCTGTGCAAATTATTTAGCTTCATTTGTGTAGTCTGCTTTTTAACTTCACGTTCATCTAGCTCTTTGGAATTTTCTGTATTGCAGGAAAGTTAACAAATGAGATGCATGACCACTTCTAGCATTCAATGGATATTATTAGATATTGTTTTGTGGTATGATTTGGTAACTAGTTTTTTTTTTAAGCCTATCAAGTTTAAATACAAAATGTTTGCCTCTTTGGTATCACTGTTGTAAATAAAAGTTAGACCACTTTTTGTCTGCTCTTTCAGTTTCTGGCTGAGAGGCAGTAGGGTCAGTAGCTTAAATGTAAATGGATTTACAGAACCTTTAGAAATTTTCATTTGTTAGAGACCACTCAGATTTGCTGCTTCTGTTTAGAAAAATAAATCTGCTTCAACAATTCTGACCTCACCCTTTTTGCTGCATTATTGTCTGAATTTTCTAGAAGCTACACACTTGGTACACTCAGCATATGGCCATCCACATGGAATGCAGAGGGTGGGGGCAGGGGGGTGGCTTGCGTACATTAGTTCATAAAAGTCACTGTCCTTGGCTGCATATTTACCAGCAAAGTGTATTGTTAAAGCTGCATTTATATGGATATTTAGGAGTGAGTGGTTTGTATTTGTACTTGTAATTTATATGCAGTGAAGAAGCAAAACAGCTTTGCTGAAAAAAAAAAAATCAGTTTATCTTGCCAATATGCAGCTCAAACACATAAGAAAAATGGGAAAGTCAGCTTAAAAAGTAATAATCATCAGTCCATGAAAAGGAGCTCCGAAGCTGTATGTGTGTTTTGGGAGAACAAAGTACAAACTGTGCACAGTGCATTTAAAGAATAACTAATGACAATAAATTAAATAGCAGGTGTTATGCTTCATGTGACACCCCCCCCCCCCACACACACTTATGAAATAGGAAACTGGATGTCATGACTAACTTCTGTTTATTCTGACTACACATTAGCAGAAACTAAGCTGCCAAATGAGGCTGAAATGATAACATATGACTGATTCAGCAACTTGACTTTTTGTAGTCCTGCTACAGTTGTTTCATGGGCTTGAGCTGCATTTACAGGCCACCTTTTGTTACAGCATTTGTAAGAGGACAGGTGACATGTGTTTCCCATTAGTAACTGGACAGGTGACATTTGCCTTCTTTCATTAGGACTGCTAATTTTAAAAGGCATGTAGTTACTTGCTTAAGCATAAGCCATCTTGTTGTTAGCAAATTTGTGATAAATAGTCCAGCACAGATAGATAGCAAACTTTATGCTGCTGACAACTGGAGGGAGAATGAATATTCCTAACACTAGTCGATTGCAAAATTCATATTACATGTGTGTGTGTGTGTGTGTGTGTGTGTGTGTGTGTGTGTGTGTGTGTGTGTGTGTGTGTGTGTGTGAGACAGAGTGTACTCTATGTTCTGGTTAATCAAATTTTCATCTTCATCTTTATTAAGGTGTGTTAAAACCAAAGCATTGGTATCAATATCTAAGAAATGCAGCAACAATTTACAATAAACGCAGTAAAGTAAATGCTATAAATACACAGTGCTAAAACTAAAACACTATAAAACTGACAATGATACAACGATGCTTCTGCCATAGAAAGGAAAATGTGAGCCACAGCCGTTAAAAGAAATCATGACAAATGATCTACCATATTCACCTAAACTAGACAACCAGAACTGTGTTAAGAAATCTATCAAAATAGGCCAGCAGAGAACAATCCTGCAACCACTTGTTTGTTTGTGTCTTTCGGCTTTTCCCGGTTAGGGATCGCCACAGAGGAACTTCGGTCCGCTAATGATTGGCAGTAGATTTTTACGTACTGGCTTGCCGGGCCTAACGCACAACCTTCAATGAAGGAACGCCCATTCACGCATGTCGCTACACAGAAAACGCTCTAACTAAGAATCGAACGGGCAACGTCTAACTGTGAGGCGACAACGCTACTGCAGCACCACCACCACCACAGTAACAACAATTCTGCAACCACTATGGTTGTAGTTTTCAGAGGCAAAAGGCGGAGACCCATACCTTTCCAAGCACACCTGGGGAATCATCAGCAGCAATGCAGAAGTATAACTCCCCTTAGATAACTGGGAACATAATCATCTAAGGATAAACAAACCAACAGCAAGATATTAAATGTGACATGATAATACACTGGGAACCAATGTAAGCTCAGTAATGCAGGTGTAATTTGTTGGCAATGGGATGTGAAAGTAAACAGCCTAGGTATAGTGTTTGGCACAAGATGCACATAGTTTTGTTTTTCAAAATGGAGTACACTACTAGAACAGATGTACAAATAACCTGGTTCTACTACTCACAAAAAAGTCAAGTGCTTTCTATTATACAGTCCATTAAAATCACATGCTGTAGCTGTGATAGTTTGCTCTGCAAGCTTTAATTAATAAGTGAGTCTCTAGTGGTCATGTATCTTAAGTAAAAGTGTTTGCCTGACAAAAATAAACCAAGCATATGCTTTTGGTACAGTTAGTTCCCCCCCACCCCACCCCCCACTTGAACATAATGTGACATATACTTACATGGTATAGCATGTTAAATACTGTGGACAATGATCAAGATTACAAGGGTAAAGGAAGCCCAAGACTACAAAAAATACACTCAAGCAAATGTATATTTTCTTTTTTGCTGGGTAATCAATACATCATCAATAAGCATTTTCTCATATGCTTACAGTTTTTATCTAATCCATCCCAAATCAGCATCAATCATCAACCCCCTTTTTCCAATTTTTATATGAGGTTAGGGTGTTACATCAATTGCTGCACAATATTTTATGTGTGAAGAAAATATAACAATCACATTAAATGTCTCACAGATTTTCATACTTTATTTATTATCCCTTTGTACCACTCCCAACTTTAATTAAGAGCACATTGCTCCGAGTTCTGTTAGTATATTTACAGATTAAATACAAAACATGACCAGTTTATGGGAGTGAACCTTCAGTTGTTAAGTTCCTAAGTTTGAAAAACAGTTAAAAACAAAACATGGTTACTGAACCTCTGGGGAGGGTAAATTTAAGTATATTTAGGAAGGAATTCTGAGAATTACACTGGTAAGTAACAAAACAGTTTTAGTCATCAGCTCGTATCATTGGTTTTCCTTTCATACGACTAAAAATTAAGTTAAAAGTAGAAGGCTTTCTGCAAGAGTTGCAAAAATATAAACATATTTATTAATCTGGACTAGCAGTTGCTACCAATGTCAGATTAACTTTTGACTTTGCTGTTCAAAAATTAGAAGACATTACACAAGAATTACTTAGCAGATTGGCTCATTTTCTTAAGTATGGATTTACTTTGCAGGTATAAATCACTTCCTTGTTAATTCTTTTATTCACATTGCTATACACTTGGTTGTTGATTGAAAGTGTTCCTATTAGGATCAATCTCCCTCCTCTGCCTAACAAATGTAATAAATCAATAAATAAATGGTCCACTGTAATGACAAATTCCTGTTAAGAATGGCAGATATTTGCAGAATTAAGACGTGAATCTCTGGGAGAATGAGATGATGGTTGTTAATCTGAAATGAGGAAAACCTGAGATCTGAGGCAGAGTAAGTATTAGATTTTATCATGTTTTTATCTAAAAACTACAAGAGGAGCTGATGTTAGTGACATAACTGCTCATAAATTTGTTACTGAGTAGCTTAGACAAGAACCTGTTTGATGCAGATTATTAGATGAGATGGTGCTGCTAGAGAAATAACTATACTTCTGTTACTCAGCTGTTCTGTGACACAAACAACTTGGCAGAGTTCTACAAACAATATAAATCCTCAACAGAAGTGCTTAACTGTTATTGTCTAACTGATTAGCTTTTCTTGCTGTTTAAATCAATGTATCCTGTGTGGGCGTCTGCACTCCACTTGGCTGGTCTGTATAGAGCCATGTTGCAGGTCTCCTGCTTTGATTGCTGTTACCAAACTTGACCAAAGTTTAAAACTCTTGACTGCCAGGGAAATGACTAAATTTATATTAAGTTTGCTGAATTGTATTTTAAAAGCAGCAAGGGGATACTGCTAGTGTTCCAACTGTGTGTCGTGCTTACTGAGTTGCTTTATTTTGATGACATGATCGTTGAAGTTGTCCTTTATGATATTCTTGTGTTCTTATTATTTGAAGGACTAGATTTCAAAATATATGTTTTTTGGCCATGTATTTAGTGTTACATATCCACAACTGTTTATGAGTACAAAAGTTCTGAAACACATTCTGCACACTGCATCAGAAAAGCTCTTTAATGTGATCTTGACCAGGGTGGCAGGCAATACACGATACATCCCTGTCTATCACAGCTGGAGGTGGAAGGTGTACCTTAAAGCTGTCTTCTGTTTCTGCCAAGTCAAATGAACCTGAGATCAGGCATATATAATATTTTTTTTCCATTTATGTAAAACTTGGAGAGTTGCAGGCTGCCAGAACTAGTTCGTTCATGTTGTCTGTTGCAGTTAGGTATACAAAAGTTATAATAATATGGACAGATCTTTCTTTTGTAGAGGCATAGTGACCTGTTCCCGTGTTTATCTGTCTTTGGATTATTATTATTATTCCTAATAGCACTGATAAGACAGTTTTATTAGAACTGGATTATCAGCCTTACTTGCTGTTTACTGCTTGTTGCTTAAGCAGGCAACTGCCAACACTTCAGATAAAAAGACAAAGGCACACTTTCAGGGATGGTATAATTATGTGATATGTAGAAGTGACAAGCTTAAGAAGCTACCACATTAATACTGACATGCCCCTGTGTTTCTAACCATATCCATCAGATACCACATTAATACTGACATGGTCCTGTGTTTCTAACTATATCCATCAGCTACCACATTAATACTGACATGCCCCTGTGTTTCTAACCATATCCATCAGCTACCACATTAATACTGACATGGTCCTGTGTTTCTAACTATATCCATCAGCTACCACATTAATACTGACATGCTCCTGTGTTTCTAACCATATCCATCAGCTACCACATTAATACTGACATGCCCCTGTGTTTCTAACCATATCTATCAGCTACCACATTAATACTGACATGCCCCTGTGTTTCTAACCATATCCATCAGCTACCACATTAATACTGACATGCCCCTGTGTTTCTAACCATATCCATCAGCTACCACATTAATACTGACATGCCCATGTCTTTCTAACCGTATCCATCAGCTACCACATTAATATTGACATGCCCCTGTGTTTCTAACCATATCCCTCCCAGATTTTGTATTTGTGTAGAACAAAAATCCAGGATGACTAAGTTTGCAATGCAGGGGAGGTGGGATAAGTGTATAACAAACTGCTTAGTGCTAGTACTACCAAGAAGGAGATGCCCACCACCTGTTGTAGCTGGCAGCCTCATATCTCTATAGTGCAAGGAGGTAGGTGTGCTGATAATAAATGACTGCAGCCAAGAGCTGTTATTACTGAATGACCTCAGAGAAGACATGGAAACACCAGGATAATGATAATAAAGCAATGTCTTTTTCTTAAAGAGAGAAAGAAACACACACAACCACACACACACACACACACACACACACACACACACACACACACACACACACACACAAAACAACTGAGTGGAATTTAAAGAAACCAAACTATAGTTATGCTAGATGCTATAGCCATTTTGAAGGCATTTAAAATTATGTTCAGCTGCACACTAGAGTGCACAGATGTGAAATTTCATACACTTTAGTAGTATTTGCAACAATTCAATTTACTCATTTAAAGCAGAAAACAAGAAAATGCATGTCATGGGAGATCTCATGATTATAAAAATTGTGTCTTCTAGGAGAATGACTCTTCAAGAAGGCTCAGCCATGTGACTGCAAGTCCACTGCGTATTTCTAGGATTTAAAGACTGACAGTTGGTGAAAACCTGTCAGAACATGCCTTCTACTTCTGACTTTCAGTATGAATCATTCTGGCTCCTCAATGAGCATTAACATCTTTATTTATATATATCTATGTAGAGTCTTTAAAGTATTTCTGCATTTTGTTTGCAACAGTAGATAATTATACAGTTTTATTTATTTATTTATTTATTTGTTTACTGGGGTAGTGCACTGATCATTACTGACCAACTTCAGGCTCAAACAAAAAATCCAGAAATGTAAGCAATGACAGAATAGTTCAAACTAATTACATAGAAAAAACCTGTGTGTACAGTATAGTGAACAAGCACAGTGCAATGTAAGTCAAGCAAAGTGTAATATACAATATATACATTTGTTTCTAAAGTGGGTCAGTCTTCAGTCTTGAGAGAGGAGAAGAAACTCAGAAAGGAGGAAGGTTAGTTGATATGTGCTGTGTTGAAGCAGGATTTGACTTGGATGAAGTGCCTTTTGAGCTGCATTTTGAAATTGGAATAAGTGTTGATTTCCTTAATGTTGATGTGGAAAGTTTGCCAAACAGTAGATGTCTGAGAGGAGGAAGCATGTAGAGTGATTTGGAGTTTGGTTTTATGGGTGATTCGAATTAGTATGGCTTTTCAGTAGTGTCTCAGGTTGTATGAAGAGGCTTTTTGTGAAGTCTAGCTGCAAGGGGAGTAAATGTGTGGAGATGGAGTAATTTGCAAAGTTGAAGAGTTTATTTGTGTACTACTTTTGAAATTTGCAACAAAACTTGATTGTTTACAAAAATCTTAAGAAATCATAGTGTATTCATTAAAAGTAGTAGTCCAAGATTAGAAATATGACCTACACTTCTGCTGTTTTCCAGGAAAAGTTACAGAATCCTGCTGAAATGATACATTCCATCATGCTATGACACTGGAATTCATTTTAACACTTAAGAGCATCTCTCTCTCAGCAGCAGGGCTAGCCACTTAGTGATGTTTCTGGGACAGGGCTAGCTAGCCACTTGGTGGTGTAAACATTGGCTCTATATGATGGTACCTGTTGATGTGATACCCTGACCCCATATGCAAAAATGGGAAAAAGGGGATTATGGATGGATGGACTTGGGCACATCTCAGTTTAAACCCTGTTAACTAGAATTCCTTTTGTTCAAACTAGTGAATTTTATTTATACAAATGGATGTTTGAACTCTGTGGAAATTTTTACTTAAATGTTCATATTGCCCATGGTACTTGGGATGTTCTGTCATTATAGGCTGCCTTGCACTGAGGAAACAAAACACTGCTTTAAACTGAGAGTTCAGGAACACATCAGAAACTTAAGAACACTGATTTATCTGTAATTACACATTTTAAGATGATAAACAATTTCAGCCCTAATTCTTTGAAAGGTGTCTTAGTGGTCATATAGAGGTTAGATTTTTCTATGTTTATTTTTAACTTCGAAGGTTGTAACTAATAGAGGCACTAAGAGATTGCAGCAAAGTTACTTTTATGAAATAAAAAAAAAAATAAATGAAGAGATATTCCCTTTTGCTGCGGTGAACTGTCCAATATATAACCCACAAACGAAAAGACAGCTGATTCACCCAGGCTAACACTGTGCTGAAAAGCAAATAAACTGTCTGTACAATCCAGTGATAAAAGTACTGTTAAAATGCAGAATTTAGTGAAAAAATTAAAATAAAATAAGAACAAAAATAATAAAAATTAAGTCCCTTGTCCAACAATAGGCGCTTTCGAATAGTTCTCCTTCAGATCTGAAGGAGAACTATTCGAAAGCGCTTATCGTTGGACAAGGGACTTCATTTTTATTATTTTTGTTCTTATTTTATTTTACTTTTTTCATTAAATTCTGCATTTTAACAGAACTTTTATCACTGGATTGTACAGACAGTTTATTTGTTTTTCAGCACAGTGTTAGCCTGGATGAATCAGCTGACTTTTATGAAATAAAGTGCCCTTCTAAATTTTATGTTAATTCTTTTTATTGGCACTTCTTATTGATCTGTTATGGTCACTAGTCTTTTATTTTACTGATTGTTAAGCAGACTGGTACACGTGTCCAAGGACCTTTTTCAGATACATCTCAGACCAAGAAGTCAACAAAGGACAAGCAAAATGTTTATGTGATACAAAGCAAAGTACACTATAGTAAGACCTATATACAATGCAAGATATAATACTTTTATTATAAATTATTTCAACACAGCACTGCGAATAATAAGCTGTGACAATAATAAGTTTAGTAACTAACCACCAGAGAAGATAACTTAGCTTGATTGAAATTTGCATTGTACATGCAAGGACAAGCTGAGATTCTGAACAAAGTTAATGCACATCATATAAATGCAAGCATTATATATTGGTTTTACTTAGTAATTTACAGGGAGCACCTATATTCCCAGAAGTGGTATGAGATGGTTGCACCTAGCATGTGCTACTGTGAATTAGTATTTTAACCAACTGTTTACTATAAAGGAATAAAAAGGCTTTATTTAGTAATTAAGTAGTTAGATATTCAGTGTCAGTGTTTTCCCAGTTTAGTGAAGCAATCACATATACTTACTTCAAAAATGGCTTTTTTGTGGCTTTAAGAGAGACTGCTGATTTGTTGCTGATCTAATAATATTCTAATGTAGCAGGAGTAAGCTAGCAAATATCTTTCTATGGCTGCAAGAGTAAATGGTGTTTTATATAATGCTGTTCTTGAAAGGTCTCTTAGAGAGTATGAAATACTACTTATTTGAGGTTGCTTATTTTTTTTTCCTTCCCGCAGATGACCAGCAGCTGTCACCAGATCCTTTCCTTGTTCTCCAGGTCTATTGGACCCACCTTAGCCTCCCCAGGCTCAACCTGACCCATGTCCAGGACTGATGAGAAGACCAAGGACACTGTTATACATAATACTGCTGGCAGGGAGTATAGCCTAACCCCACCATACTGTGGTAGATCTCAAAGCTCATGCAATTGCAAACTCCTAATCAGGAAGTATATTACACAAGCCACAACTCACACATACACATATGAATTAACCACATGTGGCTACTCTAAATCTATGCCCCTACCTGGTCGTCATCAAGCCCTAACCTATACACACACAAACTGTGACCCTTAATGCTGAAACATTTGGTACATTGTCACATCCAAAAGTTTTGGAATTAATAAACAACTCCACTTACCTGCACACAAGCAAATCTCACACACCATATAGAAAGCTGATGTTCCTAACAATGAAATTTCTCTAAGCCAATGTAAGAGATTCAGTAAAGTGTACTGTAGCTATATATGTTTATGGCTGACAGTTCAGAGTGTTGACATTCAGAAGGGCACTATCAAAATATTGACAGCTCAGAATGCACACAAGAGGCAAGTGGGTTGGTATTAGGGCTGGGAATGTGTATGTGGAAGTGTAGGCTGATTAATGTTAGGGTACAGTTTAGGTAAAGAAATAGCTTTATTATTATTATAAATGTTTGTTTGTGCATGTTTCTCTGTCTGAGCCTGTCGTATTTATTGGTAGTTTTATGGAAACAGATTTTCTAGGGTAAGATCCAGAACTGGGGGCTGGATTACGGTTGGGATTAGCATCCATTATCAATGTGGTACTGGCTCCTTTCCTCTCTACCTTACTAATGGGTGATAACTCTAATCCTAACCTTGTTTCTGCCCCTTATTCCAACCCTAACCATATAACTATAAAGACAAACTACATTCTATGGTACTGTTTCATTTTAGTGTATTTTTAGAGTAAATTGATTACAGAAGTAGAGTGTTTAACTGTTCTTTGCTATAAATTTAGTGTGGGTTTTGCCTGTATTTTGAGTGTCTGTATTTTGATATGTCAATGTTAGTAACTGTCGTAATTTGGTATCAGTATTCTGAATGTTTTCAAACTATGCTCTTTTGCTCGCTCTTTCATGTGTGTGTCTATGTATGTGCGTGTGTGTGTGTGTGTGTGTGCAAAACGTGTCTGTGTAACTGTTGCCTTACTGGGTTTCAGAAGAACTTACTGAGCTCCACTTCATGACATTAATTTATTTGAATGTCACTTTAGTCAAACAATTGATTCTTTGAGTTACTGGCATCTATGTAGGAGTGTTCATGCATATTTTTTATGTGCTTTTGTACCATGGAGTACTGAAGTAATGATTTTAATATACAGAACCTCCAATGCAGAATACATGATTTGGATTGCTAATTTTGAGTACAAGAGTACACATCCTCAGAAAAGTGGAGAACAGTTGTCTTTGCTTAAAACCAGTTGTGCCATTTCTTTTAGGCTGAGCAAGTCTAGTGTTGGAATAACTAAGCTCAGAGGCTTTAAACCACTTTGAAAAAGTGTGTTTAGCATTTTTTCCTTTAGTGTTTAAAATATTTTCTTTTGTTTTGCAGTTTCACCAATTAGTGGTTTTGGTGAGCTGTAGTTTTATCTATGGTTGTGATTCTGAATATTAGGTAATTTGTCATTACAGTTAATTTTTTGTTCATTTTTTTTTTTCCGTTTTACCGAGTCGGATTTTGATTGGTTTGGGTAGATCAGTCAATAATGCAGTGAGGACCCACGCAAGCTGCTGACTCATATTGGGGGAAACAGTACATCTGCTAATGTTAAATGGATGCATAATGTGTAATTGTCATTCCTATGTATTCACTGTGTTCGGTCAGGGAAAGGAAATCCACATCAATGAAATATGTTTGACTCCAAGCAGTTTAGTTTTCAGATATTTTAATGATGAAAAAGTGAAGTTTCATTGAGAGCCAAGCTCTGTTGTCCATGACTGGTTACCAGCTTTTTATTCTTGGAGAAGTTGATGAGATGAGGCAGCAAGAAGAATGGAAGGAAAGGCAGAGATATATGTGGTCCACTAGCTTGGTCACTGCAGCTACCAATGAGAAACACCACTAAGCATGTTAAAGGTATGGAAAAGTATTAAATCTGGAGGAAGGATGTGCTGAGATACCTATGTCCATAATTCTGTATGCTTATGTCTGTTTTTCAGGTCAGGCTCAGGAAATGTTTTGAAATGGTTCGGGCGACAGAAGTTCTGCTAATGCCATTCAAGCCTTATATGGATGCAGAGAATATCCCTTAAGCTTTATTGGAATGGAGGATTTTGAATGCTGTGCATATTACACATGAGGATGAAGTTAAGTAGTCCCAATAATAGCAACATTTTTGCATCACTGCTAAATGATTCCTGCCATATCATATATATGGTGCTGTTTTTAAGTTTTGTTTTATATTTCATTTTGCCCCCATGTCTAATGATCCTCAAGCCCTTTCCTGATCAGGCTCAGCTCATTCATTCTGCTATATGAAGGATGTTTAACCAGTACAGTATGGAGACATGAGCCACCCAAGAGATACAATCATACAGACAGCCATGCGGGTTTCTTGTGCCCCCACTAGTATCCTACAAATGGAGGTATATGTCATGGCCATAACTCCCTGCTGAATGGGTACCTGAGAACCTGTACATGAACTACTTATGGCCCTCAGCACCACACATGCATGCTTCTTTACATGTGAGAACAGGATTCCTGTCACTGGCGTGGACAATTGCAACCCAACTCCTTCCTGCCTTGGCTCACTGCTACAAGCAGCATCAGCAAGCCACCTGGGAACCATTTCTCTCTCTCTCCAGGATGGCAGCTGTCATCCTTCCTATCAGCTTTATCAAACAACTGAGCTATTATTTGAATACAGGCTGCCTAGGCTAGAACATTATCCCTTTACACCACAAAACTGGGTCTTGGTTATCAAGTTTCTTGCTTCATTAGACCTAGTCGGCCATATGCTAGTCTTCTTACTCTGTACTCTTGTTAATTCCTTCCCCATGTGACCTCCTGCATTTACACTTTTTGTGATAACATGCAGAAGACTTTTTTTATGGCCCTATGAGCTTTTTCTTTGAAATATCATTCATACCTCTTAGTGGAAGAAATCTGGACAAAGCCAAAAATAATGGGGGTCAAAATTGGGACAGATTTTAACTACTGCTCTTATAAACTTAGAAATTTCATAGAATAACAGGTTTACATTAGTATACATTTTTCTGAAGGGTACGAAATCTGAAATTCAAATGTCTGTCATAATTTAGCGGCATTAATCCCCACTGATTTGCCAGAAAGACACACATTTTATAAGGAACAGACCACATCTATGCGACAAAATTCTGGACATGCTGTGAAAATCTTGGCAGTTGAGAGGTACCATTTGAAGACTGAGTTCTTTGGACTCCTACTATAACCTCTAAGTCAGCATATGGGAAGAATACTGAGTTTTTCTGTCTTAAGGGTCTCTTCTTCACAGCTGAATTTGGCTGTCAGCTTAGGAATGGACATCACTGGGAGATGAGCCTGATCTGATCTCTCTGAACTTGATTTCTCAAAGATAGGCCTACAGATTGAGATTTCTTATGCCTTCATTATGACAAAAAGCATTCAAGAAATCCTTTGCTTTTAATTATACAATGCAATGTTATGTGTGGTGGTTATTTTATTTGTGGATTTTTAACATAGACTATAAGACTAAGTGAATATTTTTATGAATGTTAAGTTAACAAATGAAAGCAAATACTTGTGAAGACAGGTACCAAATATTAATTAAAGGCAGTGTCCTGATTTGTTTATTTTCTAGTTCAGTGGCTAAACATGAATGATTACCTGCTATATAATTGCTATTTCCAGCACTGCTACCCCACATTTATATAAGAAATAGCATTTTAAGTAAGACTTAAAGTATTATTAAAAGCTGAATGAGAATAACGGTATTAAAACAGGATAATGCAATTTAATTGAAAAAATCTGAACTAAATCATTTTAAGCACTCATATTTCTGCACAAAGGTAAGTGCAGTGTTGAGTGTTGAGACGGTTGTGAAAGGATGGATCATCAAAAAGAGGAGAAACATTGGTGGGAGGGTAGCTCATCAGGAAGGGGAGGGTTGGCAGTGGGAGGGTGGATCATCAAAAAGAGGTAGTATGGTAATGGGAGGATGGATCATCAAGGAGTAAAGGATGACAGTGGAATGGTGGATCACCAACATGTTGGATGATAGTGGGAGGGTGGATCCTAAAGAATGGGAGCGACAGTAGTAAGAGGGTGGATCATCATGAATGGTGTGTGAAAGTGGAATGGTGGATCACCAAGGTGAGGAATGGTAGTGAGACTGCATCATCAAGAAGGGCAGGGTGGTAGTGGAATTATGGATCACCAAGAAGGTGTAAAATGGTAGTGGAGGGTGGATTATCAAGAAAATGGGGATGGAAGTAGAATGGTGGATTACCAAGGTATAAAGGTAGTTGTAGGGTGAATCATCAAGGAGGGGAGGACTGGTAGTGGGAAGGTGATTAATCAATAATGACTGATGTACAGTTGCCTACACCACTGTGTATAACATTATCAATAGGGTTGTATTACTTGTAAATCAGGTTAGCAATTCACAAAAAGAAATTCTCTCCACATTTTTCACACTGGGTGACATGTTTACAAAGAATCTTGTAGTAATTAACCAGTAATTCCAGGGGGAAAAAAAAGACAAATTAGAAGGCATACACATTTACTGTTGGAATTAATATTTAATTTGTATTTCAAAACTAAGATTTGTTTTATTTTAGATCAGATTTTTGCATGCGATTATGTTAGTTTGGCCAGGCTTCTTTCAAATGATGACTAATTCCCTCACTTTTAAATGAGCATTTTGAAACTCAGGACAAAATCAAAGTGTCTCCTTAGAGGATCAGCATCATAAGACATACTTGGAAATAGTCACATAAAATGTTTACAAGTCATTATGAATCAAAATAGTTTTCTTCAGTTACAGTTTTGAGTTTTACATCATTTAAAAAGTATGTAGTGTTACATTTATTACTTCCAGATCTTGGTAATGATTTCTGAGTTAATAAACAGATGTATACAACAAATACCAGAATTTAAACATCTGTTTGTTAAATCATAAAAAATTAGCACGTGCTTATGACATTATGAACTCCAGTAATGCAAAAGGTAGTATGAATCACTTAAGTCACTTGAGTTCACTTGCTTATTTATTCAGGTTTGCAACTGTTAGAGCTGGTTAACCACACATTATTTATTTATTTACATTTGTTGACCGGGTATGTCCAACTGGACGCAGGTCCATTTGCAGCGGAAGCCCAAGGAGAAAACCTCCACAAATTAAAATATTACAGACATAGTTACAGATGAAGAATCCTAGCAATTAAAATATTACAGACATAGTTACGGATGAAAAACATAGTACATTCAGTAGATAACTAGTATCGGTTCTATCCACAAAGTCATAGCAGATATTAACAGTTGTTACTATAAGAAGTTATTGCCATATAATAAGTAGATGGGCATGGAAGTATCAGAGCTTGCTGTAATCAAATGTAGTTTGTGGGGTGGAAGAGAGGTAGAGGATAGATGGAGTGGGAGAAGTTAGAGGGGAGAGTTACAAGAAGTAAATATACAAAGTTGCCTTGAACCACACATTTGAAGTAAATATACAAAGTTGCCTTGAAAAATGAAATGTCTTTGATCACTTTGGAACTTTCTGCATACTAAGCCTGTATATATTGCATTGATTACCCATGCATATGAGTTGAGTAATTCCTGATGTTATCTACTATTTGATGCAAAAAAATGTGACACCATTCACTACATGATTTTAATAATACATGCCAAAGATGTATCACCAGCTGGAGTTTGTGTGTGTGTGTGTGTGTGTGTGTGTGTGTGTGTGTGTGTGTGTGTGTGTGTGTGTGTGTGTGTGTGTGTGAGGAATAGATGACAAAACAGTGAACTCCATAAATAGAATGAAAGAGTGTCCTCTTTTGATTCCTTGTGTTCCTATCCACAAGGAAGTTGCTACCAGACAAAATTATTTTGTACAGAAATTATGGCATTACACATCATCTCATTTATGGAGGGACTACTTGTAGTAAATGTTAAATAAAACAGCAGAAATGAAAAGAACTGAAATTCTTGTTATGACTGCTGACAAGTATTATCTGTGATCGCATTAGTTCTGAAAGTGTTGCAAAAAGAACATGCTGGAGAATAAGTGATGGCTGTAAGTTTCAATAGCATCTACCCTCTGTCTTTTCTGCTTTCAGGAGACCCTAGAAGGCAGCAAGTGCTGCGTATAGCACTGCATACAACTGCAAGCTGTAAGAATCAAACCTTGGTTTCAAGAATAGTACTTGTCACAGCCTGTGCATTTGGCTATACTGTAAGTCTATTCTAGTTAATATTTTAAAGTTATGATATTACTGTGAAGCATACACTTTTTTCTGTTTATTCAGAATTCTATAATATTGGGGTTTCTTGCTGAGTTTGAAAAGCTTAGAGATGTTCCTACCTGGAATACTGGATTGGCACAGTATTTTAACATGCCTTCTATAAAGCTAAAAAAATAATCAATTTGAAATCCATCTATCCAATCACAACCCCTTTTTCTCATTTCTGAACATGAGGCCGAGGTGTCAGTTCAGCTGTGACAATCATAATAGACACACACACACACACACACACACACACACACACACACACACACACACACACACACACACACACACACACACACAGACATATATATTCAGCATCAGGGAGCATGCCTCTCAATTGCTAGTGATATTGATTGATAAAGTCACGTTTTAAAAATTTACACCAACTACATTATGAATGTAATGACAAAGATGGCCAAGGTAAATATCTTTAAGATAAAAGAACTTTATATCACTGATTAAACAAAACAAATTAGTTTTGGTTTTATATGCAGCATGCAAAAAATAAATAAATAAATAAAATACCAAAGTTATCCCTTCACTTCAAAATTTCAAAAGCATAGTTTAATATGCATGAACCAAAGGTGTTTTAAGCAAGAACACATCCTGATTGTAAATGAGTGCATAGAAACACTGCTTTATGTTAACGTGTGTAAGGGACAGACTAGCATTCCTCTTAACCCTGCACATTCCTTGTATGTCATTTAAAAAAAAAGTACTGATTTGAGAGGTTTAAGAAGTACGCTAGGCCCTTTTCCTTCACTAAGTCTAACATAAAAAGGCAGCACACCTGTCATGGGTGATGGAAGACCAGAAGGCTGTGAGTTCTATTCTTATTCCAAGTGACTGGGTTTCTAAGACTGCAGTGCAGCATTAGTGGGGGTTGTTGCACTCCTAAGTGCTTTGTCCTTTGGACGAGGCATTAAACTGAGGTCGCATTTCCTTGAGTTAGTGGTAGCTCAGGTGGATGCAAAACATCCCATGGCATCTACTGAAAAGGGTAGGGTTCCTTTATTAAAATTTAAAAAATACAATATATACATTCTACATACAAAATTCACAACTTATTTACAATTATTTATAAGTATATACAAGTGATTCACACATTTTCAAAACCAAACATTTTTAGACTTTCCATTCCCCCACTCTTTCTTCCACAACCAAAATCTTATTTTCCTCAAAATTTCTGACAATACCCATTTCCCAATATATTTTATCTCATTCATTTTTTCATACCATATGATCCATATTATACAAAACAGTTTTTTTAGCTAATCTATTGATATCCTTTTCTCATTTTCATAATATACATATTATTTTATATCCATATTCATACATTTAACATTTTCAGTCCTTTTAAACAATCTTTGTCACATATTTCTTTCCACAATTGATTTATTCTTTCACATTTTAGAAAAAAATATGTTCAGTGGTCTCTAATTCCCCACAAAGTATACAGATTCTAACTTTTAATTGATTTATATGGCATATTTGCCTTTACCAGAAGCCTATTTATAGACAACCTCCATAAAAATATGTGCATTCTACATATTTTTCACATCTTTTCAATCTTGTTGTTACTGCTTTCACTTTTTTTATCTTCTAACTGCTTCCAAGGGTAAACATAATAACATTTTCCCATTATATTTTCATACAGTGTTTTCCTATTCTTGTCTGTTTCCTAAATAAATTTTCCATAGTAATATTTTCTCTTAATATAGTTTTGTTTCCCTACTAGTGATCCCTTTACTTCTTTTTAAACTTTTAAAGATTTTCCCATATTGATTTATATTTTTCTTCCATAATCCTTATTAACAATTTTCCCTTTTCTTGTACTCCTATTAATACTTTATATAAATGTCATGACGCTATATATACAATCAGGTTTACTAAACCCAAACCTCCTTCTTTTTTGGTAACATAAAGAATTCCTCTTTTAATAGGCTTCAATCTAGATCCCCATATAAATGTGGATAACACATTCAATAGCTCTTTTTCACATTCTGGTAGTATCATAAACACACTAGTCAAATGTGCCATATTACATAATATCACAGAATTAATTAAACATGCGTTTTCCTATATGTAAGTTTAAAAGTTCTCCAGAGTATACAAGTACTTCTTATTTTAAGTATCATATCCTTCCATTGTGTCAGTCTCTGTTGTTCAATACCATACTTTATTCCCAGAATTTCAATTTTTTCTTTATTAATTTGAATACCTGTTATTTTTCCAGAGAACACCAGTCCTTTACTTTTTCTTCATTAATACTTAGACCTCACACCTTCAGTTCTTTGTCAAGTGTCTGAATAGCTATACTCATCCAATCTTTATTTTTAACAACTAATACTAAATTGTCTGTATAAGAGAACATCATTGGAATTTGAAATCCCTCTGGTGAACAATATTTAGCTTCCTGTAATACCAAATTTATCCTAGAAACAACTACATTCATAATTAATGCAAATAGAATATTGCTTGCCGGACATAATTGCTTAATACCACTCTTTATTTCTATTGTCTCACTTAACCAACCATTAACCACTAACTTCACTTTATTGTTGCTACATACAGATTTCAAAACATTTATTATTTTCTTACTTATATTATGTCAAGATATCCCATAATGCTTCATGCTGGATTTTGTCAAATGGTTTACTTATGTCACCTACTACTATTTTCAATTCTGTTTCCCTATTTATTACATCATCTACCAATTATCTTATTAACATTAACAGTTCTTGACTTCCTTTTTCTTTTTATTCCAAAGATAGTTTCAGTCAGTAATTTATTAGCCTTACATATTTTTCTTTTTTCTACTATTTTCATAAAGATCTTATAATCCACATTATTTAATACTACTGGTCTCCAGTTTTTTATGTCTGTTCTTTCTCCATTTTTCCATATGAATTTCATTGTACCCACACATATTTTTTCATCATTTACACCGTCTTCAAACCATTCCTTTGATACCTCTAAAAATTACCCCCTTTGCTACTCTTGCATGTCCTTATACATTAAATATTCAAGTTCATCTAAAACTTGTAGCTGCTTCCACATTTACTGTTTTCAATACATTTTTAAAGTCTGTCATTGTAATATTTTCTTCCATGCCCTTATTATCCTCTTCATTTAATGTTTTTATGTTCCATCTATTTTTTTTCTTACAGTGTTGCATACAGAAAAAGTTTTTAAAATATGTATTTTAGCTGTCTGGATAATTTATTTTTTGTGTAGTCATTATACACCCTTCCACATTCTTTATCTCTCTTATTATTCTTATTTTTCTTTAACCATTTTACTTAGATATAGTGCTAGTTCTTCCTTTCTTCCTTGTAAAAATGTCTGTTTAAATAACATGTTTTTTTTTTAATTTTCTCTTGGTTCATTTTGTATAACATTCTTTCTTTTACTAGAAACTCTTCTACTATACATTTAAAAACTTGATTACTAATTTCTTTACATTTGCCACTATCTTGTATGGTTTGTCCTGTGCCATTCTAACATCTCTTTTATATTTTTCTTTTAAATTAATCCATTAATTTGTTCAAGCTTTATAAAGTCCTCTCATGTTTAAAATGATCTAGTCATAACTGATATAATATTTTCTTTAAATCCTCATTTCACTCTTATTCATTAATTATTTTTATCCCTCTGCCTATTCTTATATAACCTATTCTTTCTTGAATTTCTATCCAGTTTGCTACATGGTCTGAGAAACCTATAATTTTAACTTCTTGATGTAATATATTTAAACTCTCTGACACTATACAGTAATCAATTTAAATTCTCAGATTATTCCTTTTGTAAGTCTGTTTGCTTTTCCATAAATACATTTTACCACTTTTGATCATATCTGAAATAAATTTTACATCTGCCCCTTCTTTTTATCTATGTCTTAAATCACAATTGATGTCTTCAACTACTATTACTTGCATATTTACACTCACATAATCAAGTATTTTCTTAAGCATAATCTCTCTTTGTTTTTGTATAGTGTATTAATACAATGCAATTATCCTATATATTTGGTTCTTCCATACTATATCTAATATTACTATTCTTCCTAATATTACTAGTGTATAAACCAGAATTGTTGTACATTCTTTGCATAAAATTGCTATGTCTGAACATTTTTCATTTCCTAGGTTCCATATAATCTTGCCTTCTCATAAAACATTAACTTGAATTCTTTTATCTTCTGTTGTTATTCTTATATCTATTAATACTATAATGTCCATATCTAACATTTTACACCATTCCAGTACTTCTAGCCTCCATTGAACATTCTTTAAATTATTCACATTAATGACTAAGATTGTCACTTTGTGAAGAAGTGTCTGTTACTTTTATCTTTTTTCCCTTTTTATTTCCTACCATATCTATATTTTTAACTTTGTGTTTTCTATCTTTCATTCTTTTTCCAATAGAACTTCTTTTACTTTTGACTTTTATCCATTTATCATGCCCCTCGTCTTCTTTACTTCTTCCTCTATCTCCCCTTCTTTACTTTTTTTCTTTATATTTTCATTTACATCCATTCCTATATCTGTCTCAATCATTTTTCTTGTTGTGTGTCTTACACACGCTCCCTATTTTTTCTGCTTTTGCTACCTGAGTATTATTTTCTGTAGCATTACAGTCCATCCATGGATGGCCTATTTCTTCACATTTTATACATTTTTGGTCACATTTTTTAGCTTCATGACAAACTTTACCACAAAAGAAACATTTAGTTTTATCACAATTGTTAATTAAATGGTCATCTTTACCACAGAAAATACATGTCTTTGGTTGTCCCCAGTATCTAACCAATCCCGTATTCCCTTCCACATTAATTATGTTTGACAAATGCATTATTTTGTCATTTTGCATTTTCAGTATAACATCACATTCCCAACCCCAGTCCATAAACCTCTATCATCATAGATTTTCGAAATGCCTATTATAATCTCGAGACACACAGTTCTCAAATAGACTTTTAAATTGTCTCTTTTGACTTCAGTTCAAAATTGTATAAATATTCTGTTTTAGCTTCTCTGTTAAATGCCTGCACCACATACAGGTTCCAAGGATTTCCATTCCTTCTCTTTTCATACTGTTTTAAAAATTTCTCCATATATTGTACCTCCTCAAAGAACATGTCACACAAAGTATCATTCTTAATACATATAAATGGTCTTACCTCTCTGGGTTCGATACCCAGTGTTTGAATGATGCTATCCCATACTTCATACCTGTCCAGTTCCTTTTCCATTCTCACCTAATGCTTTCTTCTTACTTCTGCCTTTTTCTCTTCTCATCTTTCACCTTCTCTTATCATTTGTAAGTAAGATTTATTCTCCTCCTTCCTGAATTCCTGAACTTCTTCTTGGATTCTGTCTATTATTTCTCCCCATGACACTGCCTTCTGAGTCTCTGGCTCATTTTGATCAATTAAGTCTTTTAAATAAATATCCCACAACCCTTCTGACTGGAGGATTGTAACAACATACTCCATTGTTGCAGAATCGGATACAAACAAATTTTGCTGAAAAAGCTCTTCCAAATCTGCCATATATATATCACCTCCCTATTTTTGCCTTTTACTTGATTCTGCACCACTTTATTTACTCTCCTCTCCATTCACCTTACTCCTCTTCACTTCTGCCTCATGCAGTGCCACATTAGACATCTCAGCTGTTCAATTAACAGCTTCTTTTCCCTCAAAAACACAAAAACACTTTCTTTCACCTCCATTTTTAAATTTTAGACTTCCTGAGCAGCCTCCATGCCTTGCCCAGAAGATAGGAAGGTAAAACAAAGAATTGTGTCCCTGTATGCTCCAAAAAGAGTAGGGCAAATTCCTTGATGCCCTGGCCAAATTCCCTCTAGTAGTATAGATTCCACCATAAGTCTTCCCTGAAAACAGATCACCAGCCTTGTGGGACTAACCTGGTTAACAAAGGATGGATGGATAGATAGATAGATAGATAGATAGATAGATAGATAGATAGATAGATAGATAGATAAAGTAGTATAATGACACACTACTCAGATACTACAGCACCAACATATACCTAATCCCATAAATCATCACAAGAAAATGTTTTTGGGGAACTCCCATTGACTTCCCACTGATAAGAGTTTTTGCACCCACCCGAAAGTTAAATATGTCTGAGCCAAGACAGCAGGTATGGAAAAGTACAGATACAATATTTGATTTGTTAAATGTTAGGAAGGATCTACCAAACTGCAAGAAGTTGAAAAGAGATACAATGGTACTCAGCCTATTTTCAGATGTGAAGATGAATCCTAACTTTATAGGGTATTTGATTACAAATTTAAAAGTGTCAAGAGAAAATTTCCTTTTCAGGGTTTGCTATGCCTGAAAATCTACCATTAACAAAATATCTTTCTTCTCTTTCATCTTAAAGAGAATCTCTATCATTCCTTCATTTTTTCTCTCCATGTGGAAATATAATATATATTTTTTGTATAGAATCTGATATGATTTTAGCCCCATTAGTGTCTCCCAGTGCCTTTGCTCTTCCTGATTCATTCATTCATCGATCCATCCATCCATTTATTAATTAATTTGCTTGTTTTGATGTCTTCTTTGACAGAGTATTAAACTTCTTCCCATAAACTATTTGTCATAGTTTCCTTACATCGCAGATATGGTTTTCTGGATACCATGTTTCTGTTATCCCCACATTATCAGGACATTATTCTTCAGTCAAAGCAATTACTTCAAGTAGCTTTTTGATTCATATTTGTGCTCATAGCCTTTCACATTCTTTCATCCTACCCCATTTTACTTCAGTCAACACATTTCTTTTCTTTTAATTTTCTGAAGTTCTTGTTCCCATTGTTGCATTTTATCACCAGTTGATCTGAGATTTTAACAGGAAGGGCTAGTAGCTATCCTTGGCTCAGTGAAATGCTTTCTAATGAAAGATTTCACTTAGAATCCACACTCCTCGACAGATGTAGCTTATGAGGCCAGTAAAGGTTCTCCAATCCCAAATGAAGCCAACATTCTGCATTTTGTATTATTTACTCAGTTTGAATCATGGCATTGCATCTATCAAAATGGCATGACTATAACTGGACAGCCAGTTTAAGGCACATTGGTGGTGATATGCCAATCACAGTGTAATCACCAGATTTAATCTTGTGTAGGACAGAACAGATAAGTAGTGCAAAAGTGGAAAAGAAAATAAATGCTCTAAAAAAGCTAAAGAAAAAGGAAGGCAAGGAATCCATTCTTCTCTCCAGACTTTGACAATCTGATACAACAGAAACTTTATAAAATACCTAGATTAATTTCATTTCAGTCAATCATTGACTTCATTTCTGATATTAAACAGCTGTGCTTATGACATAATGAATTATTACTGCAACTCTACCACATCAAAAAGTCTAGAAACACCAAAGACATGGCAAGAAGGTCACCCAGACCTAGTCCCCATTTATGAGATTTCACTATGATCTATTGGATGACTGAATGACTAAACAGAAAAAGGCTGAGAAATGGAATTATAATCTTTGAACTGCTGTGACATTGAATGGTTATTTTATTTTAGAGTTCAAACAGAGTTTTCATGGCAGAGAAAAACAGGAACTGCTGAAGGTAAAAGGAGGTCATGCTAGAGAAAGCAACAGTCACTGTCTGCATGAGATTTAGTAGTTATGCTACATTTCAGAAATGCCTTTCACACAATGAAGGCAAGGTTGTATTCCATTGTAATTAACTTATTTTATCATGCTTGAGTTTGTCGAACTTATACATTTGAAATGCAGTACTTCATCAATGCATTAAAAAAGCCACATGACTTATTCTTAGTGAATAAACAATGTGTCTAGGATTTGTTTGTTTAATAAGTGCATGCTTATGGGTCCTGGCAACAAGAAAAATGAATGGTGTTTCTTGTGAAACTTGATATTGTTTTTAGTGTATTGATTAATCTTTTGGTTTTGAAATTGTAGGTTTAATGAACGGATTTGATATAGTGAGTCACTGAGCCCACATATAACTAAGTGGTATGCTGCTCAGATACAATTTTAATTCAGAAAATGTTCAGCCCAGTACAGAATTGTTACTCTAAAGTTACATCATGTGGTTATAACATTAGGCCATATAAAAGGGCAATATAATTTAGTGCACATTTTACAATAATGATGCCTATATCAGAGACTGGCAGATAAGTAGACTGCATAGTAATAAAGTATGAAAAGACAGTTAAAAATCTGCAGAGAACTTTTAGTTATGTACTTACCATAACTTTAGATGTTTGGGATCCATCTCGCCTACATTCTGTACTGATGGGCTCGTAGCCGATCCTCGGCTCCGACTCGGCACGCTATGCTATAGAGCGAAGCCTCTCATTGGCTGAGCTATTCTCTATCCCAGGATGCACCACCGCTAATCCCCCAGATCTTGTTTGTCCGCATTCATGCACACACACATAACTGTTTATATAACATTGCCAGATGTTTCAAGATGAAACAATAGAATTCGGACCGTCCGATCTCTTCTGATCTCCAAGGCAGGGGGAAGGAGGGTGGGTATTAGGAATGTAGGCGAGATGGATCCCAAACATATAAAGTTATGGTAAGTACATAACTAAAAGATGTTATGTGATCCTATCTCGCCTACATTCTGTACTGATGGGACAGCGTCCCTAGCACCTAAATCCTGGGTGGCTCACTGGAAAACACTCCTGAGCACTGTGGAACCAAATGAAGCTCGCCCCCGAGATGCCACATCCAATTTGTAGTGGGAAATGAAAGTGTGCGGGGAAGACCACGTAGCCACAGCACAAATGTCACTAATGGCAAGCTTAGAATGGAATGCTACTGAAGTAGCCATAGCTCTTGTTGAGTGAGCTTTGATAGAGGTTGTAAGCTCTTTATTAGAAGAGGAATAAGCCTGACTAATACAGTCCCTGATCCATTTGGCAATAGTGACCTTTGTGACGGCTTTGCCCAATTTATTATCTGAAAAGGACACAAACAACTGATCTGTTTTCCGGGTTTGTTGGGTCCTGTCTAAATAAAAACGCAATTGCCTATGAACATCCAATGTGTGGAAGATGTATTCCGCTTTGTTTGAGTACTTTGGAAAGAAAACTGGAAGTTCTAATGACTGTTGCAGGCAAAAACTGGAACAAACTTTAGGGACAAAAGATGGATCAGGCCTGAGGGATACTCTATCTTTGTGAAAAACCAGGTACGGTGGTTTTACAGACAGAGCTTGAAGCTCTGAAACTCTTCTGGCAGAAGTAATCGCGACCAGAAAGGCAGTTTTCCAAGAAAGAAATTTCAAATCACATGTTGCTGCCGGTTCAAAGGGGGAGGAGGTTAAGGCACGTAACACCACATCGAGATCCCACGGAGGAGCAGGATGAGAAATCGGAGGTCGTAAAAGCACAGCACCTTTCATGAAGGTTTTACACAATCTGTTGCTCATTAAAGGTGGGTTTGTAGATTCATGGAAATTGGAAATAGCTGCCAATTGGACCTTGATGGTAGAGACTGAAGAACCTTGATTAAATAGGGAAGTCAGAAATTTCAGGACTTCCGATACTGGAACAGTGATGGGATCCAGACCCCGGAGTTCAGCCCAAATAGCAAATCTCTTCCATTTGCTAGTATACAATTTCTTAGTGGCAGACTTGTGGGCCGAGGATAAGATATGTATGACTTCCGGGTCTAAGGTATGATTCCTGACTATAGTCGGAAGAGGAGGAGCCAAGCTGTTAACTTCAAAGTGTGAAGGGACTGATGGAGTTGTCCCGACTGATGAATTAATAGGTCTGGGATCTGATCCAGGAACCATGGACCGTCCAGTGCATATTTCCAAAGATAGGGGAACCATACCTGACGAGGCCAGTAAGGGGCAACTAAAATCATTTTGCTCCCCAAGTGAGATGCCTTTTGGATCACTCTGGGAAGGAGGGGAACTGGGGGGAAGGCATATAGCAAGCCAGTGGGCCAAGGATGGGCTAATGCGTCCATAGGACCCTCCCCGGAGCTGGAGTGAGAGAGAAGAACTTCTTGCACTTCGCGTTCAGTGGGGTTGCGAAGAGGTCGCAACAAGGAGTTCCCCATCTGCTGAAGATCTGAGTTGTCACTGCATCGTTCAGAGACCACTCGTGAGGAGAGAGAATAGTTCTGCTTAGTCTGTCGGCTATCACGTTGGACTTGCCAGGGATATGAGTCGCCACCAGAAAACGTCTGGTCGCCACTGCCCAATCCCAAACTCTCATGGCCTCTCTGCAAAGGGGGTAGGATCTGGTCCCTCCCTGCTTGTTCAGGTACCAGACTACTGGCATGTTGTCGGAGGGAATGGCAATTACGCCCTGAGGGAGGTAATCGTGAAGGGCTTGTAGAGACAGAAACACCGCCCTCATTTCCAAAATGTTGATATGAAGGAGGCTCTCTTCTGAATGCCATTTGCCTTGGACTGACCTGCCCAGGGAATGCCCCCCCACCCCATCTGGGAGGAGTCCGTCGTCAAAGTGACCACAGGAGGAGGTGGAACAAAGGGTCATCCCTGATCCAGATTGGAGGGCACCAGCCACCAGCGAAGGTCCCGTTTGCAGGTTTCCGTGATCCGTATGAGGTGACTGAGAGGGAGATCCTGAAAGGACCACTGTGTCGAAAGGAGCCACTGGAGAATTCTCATATGCAATCTTGCCAAGGGGACTAGAAGAACAGTGGCCGACATAGAGCCCAATAGCTGCAGGACCATCCTGGCTGGAGCTTTGGATCTGAGAATCAAGGCTCGGACTTGAGCCTGTATTGTTTGTATCCTTTCTGTAGGAAGATAGACCCGCATTCGGTTTGAGTCTATCTCTACTCCGATGAACCTTATGTGCTGAGATAGCAGCAACACAGACTTTGGCCAATTGAAGGTGATTCCAAGGGAAGTGCCTAGTGATATTGTGGCTTGTAGGTTCTGCAATAGTAGACGCCTGGAGGTGGCAGTTAGGAGCCAGTCGTCCAGATACGGAAACACCTGGAATCCTAGACTTCTCAGGGGAGAAGTCACGACCGCCAAACATTTGGTGAACACCCTGGGGGCTGTGGTGAGACCAAAGGGCAGTGTGCAGAACTGAAAATGACTGTCTCCCAGGCTGAAGCGCAAATGTCTCCTGGACGCCTGATTTACTAGGATGTGGTAATAGGCGTCCTTGAGATCTATGGAGCACATCCAAACACCTTTCTCCAGCAGTGGGGGAATGGACTGTAAGGTGACCATTCGAAACTTGGACTTTTTGACTGATCGATTTAGGATGCTGAGATCCAAAATGGGCCTCAAGTCCCCGGTCTTTTTTGGCACCAAAATGAATCTTGAGTAAGTCCCTAATCCGATCTGGTCTACGGGGACCGGTTGGATGACTCCTTTTTGAAGCAGCTTTGCGACTTCTAAGGCTGCGATTTCCCGTTGACTGGGTGGCGGGTCCGGGATTTTTTTGGACGGCGGTGGGGAGTGAGAAAAAGGGATGGCGTAACCTTCGGCGATGATTCGAAGCACCCATCGGTCCTGAGTGATATCCTCCCAGGCTTTTAGGTGCCTCGAAAAATGACCCCCGACTGGCTCTGGAGCTGCACAGTCGGGCAATCTTTCAGGGATTGTGGAAGGCTGAAGAGCCACGAAAGGACTCGCGGTCTCCAGTGTTGCGGGGGCCTCTGCTGCCTCTGGGACGGCATCTTCCAGAAAAATTTCCCCCTCCTCTGCCTCTAGAAGGGGGATCATCCTGCTGCGAGGGATAAGACTTCTGGGATTTATGGAACCACATTTTCCCTCCTCTTTTAGCCTTGGGATAAGGCCGAAAGGGAGTGGAAAATCGTGCTCCTACGGCAGTCAAAGTCTTACCTTCTTGCTCGCAGCGGGTCAATGTGTCCTTTACCTTAGGTCCAAACAACGAGGACCCATCAAAGGGAGCATCGGCAAAGGAAGACTTAAAGGCTTCCGCAAAATGATACAGGCGGAGCCAGGCTTGCCTCCGTAGAGCAACACCCGTACCCGCCGCTCTACTCGCCCCCTCGGCTGCATATGAAATGAGCCTCATGGACGAGTTTGATATCGATGACAGCGTAGCCAACTGAGAGCCAACCGTCTGGGCCAGCTGCTCAGGTAGGTTACCCAACAGGGTATCTGAAAGCTCCTTGATCAGATCCCTCTGAAATCTAGTGAAGTGCGTTAAATAGTTCAGGGACCTTAAGGTAAAGGCTGCTGAACTGAGGGTGCGCTTCCCGTACCGATCCATGCTCCTAGACTCCTTATTAGGAGGATGGATGGATGTCAAAACCTCTGCTACATCTTGTTGGGTAGCAGATGCCACCACCAAGGCATCTACAGCCACACCTTTGGTCAAAAACTCCTTCTCTGGGGGTGCTGATAAGAACTTATTTGGGCGAGCAGGCACCGGTTCCACAGAGTCTGGATGTTCCCACGCCCTTCGACAGATCAAATCTAGGAGCTCGTCGAAGGGCGGAGACACCCAGGAGGTGGAGGGCTGAGCCCTGAAGGCCTTGAGGAACACCGACTCATCAGCAGAAGGGGGTTTGGAATTCCAGCCGCCTCGTTGTTTGAGGGCTTCCAAGATGTCTGCAAAGGAGACATCATCTGAGGATGACTTAGGGGACCCCTCTGCATCATCAAGATCAGTGTCCGACGTGAGAGACTCATCGTGGGAGTCGACGTGCTTCCTCTTGCACAGTCTTTTCCTTGGGGGTTCCTCTGAAGAAGCTTCAGAGGGACCTCCAGGAGGGGGGGAACCCGCACTGGGGGTGACCTCAGGCCCCGGGGCTCCGCTGCCTAGGGACAGGGGGACTACCAAAGACCCAGTCTCCATGTGTAGGGAAGGTGCTGGTGAGACCATGGAGGTAGCCAAAGAGGATTTGGCCAAAGCACTCCTCATGGCCCTGAAGGCCGGACCGCCAGAGTCCTGGGAAGGTCCCACCCCCATGGCCACAACAGTAGACGGTACCCCCGCAGCCGATGCACCGAGAGGAAGGCTCGGAACTGAAAACATCGGTCCCGAAGCGTCCCCCCCCCAGGGCCGATGGAGGAGGTCCGTGTACTGAACTCCGACTCGAGAGCCGGGGTTGGAGTAAGGGTCGGGGCCGACCCGAAAACCTCCATCGGCTCCACCAGCACCGGCTCCAGTGGTGCCGAGGCTGTTGGAGGAGGAACCAGAACTACAGGGTGGGCCATCGGCTCCGAAGCCGAATGGGCTGGAGCCGAAACTAATTTCTGGAATACAGGAGACTGAAAGAGTCTTAGGAGCACCCTGTCGATGTCCGAATCCGACATCTTGGAAGATCGGGAGGAGACTGACTGGGTCCGAACTGACTTCTCCATCGGCTCTGAAGGACTGGGGGACCGGCTCCGAACAGACTCGACCAGTATCGGTGCCGAGGGAGATTCCAAAACAATTTCCCTCGGTGCCGAGGTGGGCTTCGGCGCCGAAGGGGAAGAGTCTGAGCCGGCAACCCTCATCGGCTCCAAAATCAGTGGAGCCGATGAAGGTGACCCGCCTCTCGAAGCCCCAGCCATCGGCTCCGAAACCAGAGGAGTCGAGACTGGAGGCATCGAGGCAGACCGTTCTGCCCTCGGCTCCGAAGTCCGTGGAGCCGATGGAGAAGCCTGCCTAGATTTCTTACTTGTCGGTTCCGACGGACTGGTCGGAGCCGACAATTTCTTTTTCTTGGCTGGAGAGGAAGAGGAAGATAAGGCCTCCTCAAAGTAGGGTTTAATCAGCCCTTTCAAGATTAATTTATTCTTCCTCTCTTGGAGGACCCTAGAGGAAAAAGCGTGACACACGCTGCAAGACTCCTGTAGGTGTTTGGCACCTAAACAGTACACGCATAAGGAGTGATCATCGGTGATGGACATTTTATAGTTGCATCTCGTGCACTTCTTAAATCCTGAGGGTCTATGCTCTTTGGACATAATGCCTGTAAACCACTCACTATAGCAATAGAAAACAACACTATGTATGTCACTGAGTAAGATTTTTAAACAATAAAATCTTTTTTTTTTTTTTTTTTGTTTTTAACGAACAAGTACAATACAAGTACAACAAACACCAAAAAGGAGGGCCAAGAACCCTCTAACTTAAACAGGTACTTGACCTCTCTAAAAAAAAAGAAAACTCGCTAAAGAATAGGGGAAGGCCCCTCTAACTTAAACGGAAAACCTTTCCCTAATCAATCACACAAATTCACCACAAAATTTTACCAAAAACACACTGATATACAACGATAGCTGTTAAAACAGCTTTTGGGTAAAGAATAAAGAATTTCCTGACAGAAAAACTTTGTGAAAAACAGCACTTAGCTCAGCCAAGTTCGAGACCACGTCCTAGCTTGTAAGCAGCAAACGAGATCTGGGGGATTAGCGGTGGTGCATCCTGGGATAGAGAATAGCTCAGCCAATGAGAGGCTTCACTCTATAGCATAGCGTGCCGAGTCAGAGCCGAGGATCGGCTCCGAGCCCATCAGTACAGAATGTAGGCGAGATAGGATCACATAACATCCAAGGTATTTAGGTGTCAAACAGAGATTTTGTTCAACTGGAACAGTAGAAATACCTTAGCTAAGAATTAAACAACACACATGACTGGGCACTATCATATTATTATACCAAATTACTGACAGTTTCATGCACCACTTCATCCCTCTGTGCTTTGAAGAGAACTATACTGCCAATGCACATGCATGCAAGGTATTCTGACAAATAAGGTCCTTGTCTGAAGCAAGGATTTCCAGAAACGCATATTGTATGTGGTCATTCTGCCTTTCAATTGTCACGTGATGTCAGTGTTATAAAGTGTAGACATAGAAATGGATCCACATTAGAGCCATGCTCTAAATCTCCAAGCATATTCATTATGAAATCTTAGTAGTCGTACAAGTTCTCTCAGTAGTCATACAGGTATCATATCCTCATAGTAAGCATATGTCAGTGGCAATGCTAGCAGCTCTGGACATAATACTGGGTTGACACATTGTCAGACTTGTATCCCTCTAGTTACCCATCCCATGTATGGATCAGTGCTTGCTCAGCAGTGATTGGCTGTATTACAAAATACCCACTGATCTTAATTTTTCTTAATTTGTGACATTAAGGTTTCTACTCACTTAAAACATTTTGGTATTAATAATTACATCTAATTCATAACAACTGAATCTTTGAATCTTTTAAAGTGAACAGATTCACTTATGACTTTAGTAGCTACATACTACCATGACAAGTCAGTCCCACCAAAATGCACAACCAAGAAATCACTACACTTCACAAGGAACCTTCTGCCTCATGCCATACATGTACACACTATGGTAATTTATATTCACAGAGGAGTTTTAGTGTGATAACATGGGTCTTTGCTTAAGCGATGTATTAAAATAATAAAGAAGTGAAATGTTCCTCGAAAATCTGCTAATTAAAGGGCAGAAAGACCCGTTTTCTTCCTACAGCAAATCTGCAAAACACTGAAGGATATTTAGGCATTCCAGCTGACCTATTGTATCAGAAGCCATTTGGATAGGAAAATGTCACATGATGAAATGGAACTTTTAGTACATTTTATAAGTTACTGTCATATTTTCTGACTATTTTCACTTAATTGCGAAGCATGGGTAAAGTCCCACATAGGGGAAAAAAAACAACAGCAGACAATAAAGGTTGTTTTCATTTGACTGCCAGCACCTGAATGCTCTCCAATGAAAATATCAATGTTTAAGTATATCCAGAAGGCATAGCGTCATTAAATGTATACATTTCAGTAGTACTGGAGAGCACAGAACTATGTTATATTACTTTACAGAAAATTTGGAAGTGATAGGAACTATTAATGAGACACAAAGTTACATTTATATTTTAGGTGGACCAGGAGATATTAGATTAACATCTTGATTCTTATTCTTATTACTATATAATGTATTTAATTAATTTTTAATTTTTTTTATCAATTATTGGCCCAATTTGTATTTCAAGTTGTACTAATTATGGAGGAAATTCCAATAACTGAAATAAAACTGAATAATAAATTCTATGCCAGAACCTACATTCCAATTTTCAATTCCCCAGCAATAAAAAAATAGTGAGATTTTACTTGCCAAATAATACATGTACTTGGGTGTTCATGCAGTTTAATGTTTTTGGATGGTATTGTCTTGATTTTCTATTTTAAGTGATATTGCCCTTCAGCAAATAGTGGCACTGACATTAATATTTCTACATTTTTTCTGTGAATTTAACATTCTCTTCCATCTATATAATGAAGTTAGATTTTTTTTTGATAATGCAGTAAATCTAGGATTGAATTAGAGACAGGCGTCATAATTTAAACAAATCTGGAAAAACTGCATTGCAATGAACCACAATTTATCAGTAGTATAAGTTGCAATATATCACAAACATGTGTTTGTTTAGAATGGCATACACAAGACTAGATGGGGAACAAGCAAATATTTGAGCCTTATGTTTCATAGTTCTCTGCCCTGATCTTTAATCACCCCACCAAGGAAAAAAAGACACACATTTTCAGTAAATATTGCCAGTCATGTACTACTGTTTCAGTGAACCATTATAGCACAAAGTTTTTCAAAGCAGGTGTTCACTTCAAAAAAGATGCTGACTGAGGAAGATCTATAGTCTAATTTTATATCTGTCCTTTTACAACTATGCCACTATTAATCCAGCTTTTCTTGCTACAGCTGACTTACACATTCACTCTACTCACACTCCATGAGTAAGTCTTTAAATGTGCTGGTATAGTGGTGCAGAAAATCAGCTGATGAATAAAGGACCTTGACTGTGCAGGTCAGGTTAGAATGCCTAACATAAGTATCCTGTAATATTGCTTATAACAAGAAATGAAACACACTTATTTGAGAGTAGGTAGTTTGTCTAAAATGCATGTTGGCTAAATTTTTAATTTGACAAATGGATTCAGCATTTCAACAGATATGACTAAAGATCAGGGGTAACAGAAAAATGAGAGAGGCAGTCTTTCTAGTCTAATTATGAGATACTCAGTCCAAGAACAACTTTACTGCACCTCCAAACATATATATATATATATATATATATATATATATATATAGGTTCACTACTAAATATCAAAATTCCACAGTCCTGAGACTCTGAAAACAGATGACCAGAATCTTGAGATTGCGGAATCTCGAACTAAAGAAAAAAAAAAAAGTAAAGCACAAAACCAAACGTACTAATGTTTATGCAGGGGGGCAAGCCCCCCTACACCCCCCACATCCTCTGCAACTTAAATATACCAACTCTGAGATCGCACTACAGTGGAGTGAATGGCAAAGTTCCCGTTCAGCACTGTATGGCAATCTCCATTTACTTTTTTCGAGATTCCGCATTCTCGAGATTCTGATCATCGGTATTCAGAGTCAATTTCGATATTTAGTAGTGAACCCATATATATATATATATATATATATATATATATATATATATATATATATATAAATAAATATGTCAAGTCCATGATCATACAAACAGGGGGAAAAAATTCCTAAAACTAATGAATTGCTGCTGATGCACACTTACAAAACACACCAGCAATGACTTCCTCTGTTAACAAACTATATTGATGTCCTACTTACATTGCATACATCTACCATACAAACATGACACAGTAACTCTAGAAATACACCCAGGAGACCATAACTATTCACTATTCCAGACATCGATAAACTAACCCATCATACAATTTTCAGTTTGATATAAAATATATATCCTACATTAACTGAAGCGACTGTCAGACATACCCTCTATTCCAATAAACACCTATCTTAAATACATTATAATAATAACATCATTCTGCATGGGGGTCTGAGGTAATACCCCCCTCCCCTGCAGAAAAACAGAATAGTCTGAAATTTTGCCGAGCAAACATTCAGCTAAGTTTTAAGTTACTTTGTCCATTTGAGAAAGTTGCCTACAGCAGAATGACCTATATTTCCCTTACAATGGATGCAGTGAGATGACCCCAGCATATATCTGTCTTCAGCCACCCTTCTTTGTGATAACAGTGACAATGGGGGTAGTTTCACCCATGTTTTTCCTTGAAGTAATTGTCTGTTCTGAATAGCACCAGTACTGGAAGGGATGGCTGTATATAGGTCGATTCCTCAGTGTTGTCACTTGTATTACACTAAATTCATAATTGCTTATTGTGTCATTAGTTATCCTTAATCCAATAGAATCACTGCAATCAGGGATAACCACCCAGCATTCCATTTAGTAGGTACTTTCCCCATCAGCAATATGTATATAGTTTCCCTAATAGTCTTAAAAACAAACATTTTACTCAGTTCAGAAGCAAACATTCATATGTGAAATGTTTTAACAGCTGTATGAAGTTTACATTTTCTTTCTATCTCTGCTGAAAAGATCGATATGTGATGCAATTCTTTTTTTTCCTCACTGCTGCTGACCATCAGCTGTCACTAACTTGTCTCCTCATTCAGTGAGTCTACCAGACTTGCTTTAGCATACCCTGGTCTAAACCAGACCCCCATCTAGGGACAGGGAGAAAAATGAGGATGCAGGTAAAGTGTCATTCTGCTGCTGGGGAGTGTTCCATGACTCCACCCCCCCCCCATGACAGCCTTGAAAGCTCTGTGAGAACTGCCCCTGGCAGGTCCATGCAGGTATATGCAGCATGGATGGTTGCCAGGTTTATGTGCTGCACATTGGACAGAGACTAGACTACCCCCTCCCCCAGATGGGTGAGCCAACATTGGCCACCTACTCCCAGTCTACCCCCTGAGGCCTCTCCAGTGCCCATGCCATGATGCTATGTGATTCTGTCATATAAAGGTAATGTGTACAACCATTATCAGTGCTGTTTAAAAATTATTCTCATTCCTGTAGCAAATGTGTCTTCATACACCCCCCCTATTAACAGATAATGGAGTATGTTCCATTTTATTAATGTATCTGGCATATTATTGTAATATCATCTTTTAGAGCACTGACATCTCCAAATAAGACACTTCAGTATTTTTCAAATCCTGGACAAAATGTAATTTGTACCTTCCAAAAATCAATTTCACCATTAAAGTGTGTGCGTATTTGAGTTTTTTAGGAGTGTGTTTGTGTATGTGTGTATGTCTATATTAAGAAAAGTCAATATTTTTTCTTTCAGATGACGTCGTAATAGGGCAAAGATTTTTGTTAATTTTCTGACTCAAGTCCATAAAAAGTACAGTTGTGTAAGTTGAAGTTACCATAAAAGTAGTGTTCAAATGATCTCTGCTGCAGTAGCCTTAGATATATGGACTATATCCTGCCAATTATATAACAGTCAGCCAGCTCCCAAAGCTTCAGGGCAACTTCCACATGCTCAAAGTGTCAAGCAGCTCACGCCAAGCTAACAGAAAAAAATTTTGGATACAAAGCCCTTCAGATCTTTCCTGCAACAGAGGGAGAGGGAGGCTAATCCCTGAAAGGACAATGCTAGGAGCAACAAAAAATAAATGTCCACACCTGACATAAAAAAACACACACCACAAAAAGAAGTGGGGATGGAGGGAGGTAGCGGCTACTGTAGCAGTGATAATTTGAACGTCTAGTGTTATGGTAAGTTCATCTTACACAACTGTACTATGTTTTTCATCTTGATCACTACTGTAGTAGCCTTAGCTATATGGGTAGATTCCCTTAGCTAACTACATTTATGAGGTGAAAGGAGAAGAGTCAAGGAGCCCCTGGAGAATGGTTTTAGCAAAGCATGATCTAGACCTAGGCAAGGAATCCAGCTTGTAGTGCTTTCTAAAAGTATATACAGAGAACCAAGTAACAACTTATAGAATATAACTCTTTCCAAAATGCCATATATGAAGCCAAAGCCCTGACAGAGTGGGCCTTGACCCTGCCTGGAATAGTTTTTTATGATGACTATAACAAAAGGTAATAGCCATAGACAACCATTTGGAAATAGCCCATTTTGACACAAGTTCTCTCTTCTTATCTTCACAAGAAATGAGCAGTTGATCCAAAGATCTGAAAGACTTAGCTCTGTCAGGATAGCACCTGAGCTGTCTGAGGACATCCAAGCATACCTCTCATCCTCTTATAGCAAGAAATCTGGACAAATCCATAAATAAAAGTGGGGCAAAGGCCCAAAAATAGGGACAATTTTTAAATATTGCTCTTACAAATTTAGAAAGTTGATAAAATAACAGGTTTTGCATTAGCATGAATTTTCTGAAGGTTATGAAGTCTGAAACTCAAATAGCTGTTATTATTTTCTAACTTCAGTAGGGCGGCCTCCCTGTGGTCATGTGGGTTTCCTCCAGGTACTCCGGTTTCCTCTCACATCCCAAAGACATGCTGTAGGTGAATTGGACACTCTAAATTGGCAGTAGGTGTGAGTGCATGCATGTGTGTGCCTTCTGTGGAAGGTTGGGTGCCAGGCTGGCAACTCAACACCATAAAACTCCACTGCCAATCATGAGCAGTCAGGTGATTGGCTGTGGCGACCACTAACCAAGAAAAGCCGAAAGAAGAAGAAGAAGAATTTTCTAACTTCAGTCTTTAATTATTTTCCACTAATTTGACAGAAAGCCACAAGTTTATGAAAAATGGACCAAAAATGTTATTGTTGTTGTTGTCTTTTAGCTTTTCCCGGTTAGGGGTTGCCACAGCGGAACTCCAGTCCGCTATATGAGGCAATAATCCGGACATTCTGCAAAAATCTGTACAGTCGAGAGGTATGCATCCAAGGTATGGAGTATCCTTTCTCCCTCATTTTTAGTTTCAGGAAAGAAAATGGGAAGATGAATAGTTTGACTTAACCTCTAATATCATTTTAGGCATGAAAGAAGGATTGATTCTCAAAGGAACCCTGCCCTATGGAAAATAAGACAGGGCTGATTCAACATAAATGCTTACAACACAGATAAACGTCTCACAGATGTCAGAGCAATCAGTAAAACTGTTTCTTTGTTAAGAACCTCAAGTCAGTCCAGATTAGCTGGTTCAAATTATGTGTTAGCTTCCGTAACACAAAATTAAGATACCAAGAAGGGGCTATGACAAACTGGAATGCTGCCAGCCCAGCTAGCTGGAATTTTGTAAATAATTATATGTCACTTGAAAATGTTATTACGATTTATATAGAAATGTGACACTGCCAGTCCAGCTATCTGGAATTTTGTAAATAAGCATATGTCATTTGTGAATATTAATATGATTTATATCCTTGTCTTACAAATGTAAGAGAACTTTATGTTATGTGTATATTAAACTACTGGTGCAGAAGTGTGTGCTGAACTGTACTGAGCTCCAAGAATGAAACCACAGTGTACCCTACTGGAAAAGAACAGAGTTAACCTGCAAACTCTAAGAAAATAAGTGAATTTCTTTATGACTGTGTTTATCTCAGTTTCACTGAAGGAGACAGGATGTCTATAACTTGAGATTTCTTTCTATTGTCTTGGAACAGAAATAATTGCTAGGTTTAAAATGTAAAAGTGTTTAACTGCTTTACAACTTCCACTTCTAGGCAAACATCTGAGAGATAAGTATTTTTCACAGAGAAATGTTAAATTCTGTTGGTATCTGTTAGCCTGGGAACTGAAGGCAGATGACAAACAGTGATGTCATCCAGCTGACCCAGCAGTTATGTTTTGATATTAATTTGGGAACTTTCTCAGACACTATGCATTTTGTCTTTGTCTTTGGACCTGGAAACATCAATCTTCAGCACGTCTGCCTTGCTAATAGTAAGTAACTAGGGGAAAGTATTTTTAGATGTAGATAGGAATATAGTAAAGATCAGTTTAGATGTTTTCTTTGTTTATTTGAGATTGTCCTGTAATGTTGTTTTAAAATATATCCTGTGATTCTGAAGTCTGAAGTGACTGTGTCTGTTATTGAGTATTGTCTTGTTCTTTTATTATTTATTATTAAATATATTTAGACTTTTAATTGTGACTGGTTTGTGTAGAGATATTTAAGCTCTTAGAGTACTTGCATATTTATTTGGTGACACTGCATAGGCCACTCTTAAATATCCTTGAAAGTCTTGGTCATACTAACCATTTGGATAACAGTAACATTACACAGTAGAATTGGTCACCCTTTGTAAGGGCCTTATAGTAGCTGATAAGTAGTGGTTGTGGCAGTAATAACTACCTTATAGTCTGGGCAGAAGGAGGCATAGCTAGTAAACCCATGCCAGCCTTCCCCATGAGTGTCTGTATGTTTGTAGATAAATCAAATCTCAAAGGGTGTGCGTGTCAGCTACTTAGGCAGGGACATGAAGCACTGGTTGGACAGAGAGGGTGCTGGATGTTTTGGCTTGAACACTCGACTGAGATCTTAACCCTATAGCTGTGCCAGTGGGGAGTCTTATTGGGGATCTGGAGAAAGATGGAGAAAACAGCCCCAGACTGTGATCTCTGTATGCTCTTAAGGGAAATTGTACTTTACTTTGTGTGTACTTATCATCCTCCCAATGTGGATGTTCCTCACTGGTGCTAGTGGTGAGGATTGAGGTTCCTTGATTACTGGGCCAGTGCAGGGGTGTCACAGGGGCCACCAATTTTCTTGGTGACCTCTTATGCAAAACCCCTTTCAAGAACATTTTAAAATGAGACTGCACTGAAAGAGGAGGATCCATGGGTAGACATGCTGAAATGGCTGATAAGTGAACCTTGATAAAGGAATAAGAAAGGCCACAGGCTAATAACTCGCACAAATATTGTAAAACAGAGAACAACTAGCTCTGAATGGGTGCTAGTTTTGTTGTTGGCACCAACTAGAAAACCTTTTTCCATTTGCTAATATATAATCTTCTAGTAGACTTTATTGCCTCCATTAGTATCTGCTGCACATCCTCAGAAACTTGGTGCCTAAAAGGAATTAAAACCCTATCATCCAGGCAGTCAGTTGAAAATGACTGATGTTTGGGTGTATCAAATACCACTGGTCTTGTGTGAGTAGATCCAGTGTATGAGGAAGCTTGTGGTAACTGCCCCTGGCCATTCTGAAAATGGCATCTCTTCCCAGGGAAAACAAGCAGAAAATGCCAGTAAAACTACCAGTCCAAGAAAGTTACTTTTTTTGACAAAAAAAACCCCAGTAAAAAGCACATTAAAACACTGTGTCCAAAAGAAGGTAAAATCGTGGCTGCCTGGGCCAGAAGGGAGTTACCATAATGATCTGGGGTATTCCTTCTGAATCTTCAGAAGTACCCTAGACATTGGTGGAATGGTACATGGAGTGCTAGAACAGAATTTTACCAGTTGATTTTTCAGAGAGGAGGCAAAGAGGTCAACTTGAGGAACTCCCAACAGATAGATTAAATCTTGAAAGCCCCCCCCTCCCCCAATCTACTTTTATTTGTGAGGGTGTTCCTGGTCAGGTTCAGTTTGTCTTCCACACAGCTTTACTTTGACAGAATGTATGATGCCTGTAATGCAAGACTTTGCTGTGAAGCTATATCTCAAGCTAACATGGCTAGTCGGCAAAGGGGGCACGACCTGGTTCCACCCTGCTTGCTGATGTACCACATTACTGCGGTATTGTCTGTAAACATTTGAAGAGATTCCAGGAACCAAGGATGGTTCAAAGAGTTGACTGCCTTCTCCTTGGTATCAATGTGGTTGCATCTGTCCTTAGTATCCCAGAACCCCAGCACTTTTATCCATCCTGAAGCTGCTCACCAAACAAAGTCGGAAGGGTCTGTGGTGACTGACTACTTTGGAGCAGGGAGTGGAAATGGGGAGATATGGTGTTAAGGATATCTGTTGTCTCCACCAAAAAATGTCTCTTATAAAAGAACCCAGCATTGGGATTTGAAAAGATAAAGGTCGCTGATGCTGGGACCAAGCCATTTCGGATACCACTCTATCTTTCTCGTGGAGTCTTGCGAGGGGTATCATGAGAATTATAAATGTTACAAGAACAAAATCCTGAGGCATTCCCATGCAATGACTGAAGTCTGAGTGAAAAACCTTAGACATAGATCTGAATAAAGATCTATTTTTTCCTGTGGAAGAAAAGCTCTTTGAACTGTGGTGTCTGGTTGACATCCCAGGAATGTAATCCTGTATGAGGGAGTCAAGAAAAACTTTTGAATGTTCTCTTGGAATTCCAGCTTGTGTAAGAGATCTTTCTTACCCAAGACAGAGATTCTTGACACTTTGAAAAAGACTCTGCAAAGATAAGCTTGGAAGCCTTGGAGGAGTGTACTCTTTGGCAGCAGTAAAGCTCTGAAGGGATTTCCACCCATGCTTGTATTTTAGTCAGCACATCTTGAGCCAATTGCCAGTTTGGGTGTGTGGAAGGTGTCCTAAAGCTTTGGATGCTGGTCTGCTGTTATATCCTTGGTAGGATATAATCCATATAGCTAAGGCTACTACAGCAATGATCAATATGATGAACATAAAACTTTCATAAGTATATTGTTTTCAACAATATGGTCAAGTGACCTTTTTGATACAAAACAGATAAATAAAATCTGGCTGGCTGGGGAAAAGTCATCATGGCAACATAATTGAGTGTACAAAACTCCTCTTTAAAGCATCACTTTCAAAACTGCTTAAGGACTTTCATTTGCCATGAAAATAAAAAGGTAAAATATGCCTGAAGGTTAATACTACTCAAATTTGTGCATGCTGCTGGAAGTAAAAATACTGGTAAAATCAAATTCTAGTTCTCTACAGTTTGAAGCTAGAAAGCATCAGGTTCCACATCGTCACATCCTGTCACATCTGCACAGCCAGGTTCAGATGTCTTTGTCTTCTGCTTTGGGATCTGAACAAGATGAGAGCCAGGCTTTAGATGGGTTAAATTAAACTTTATGCTGTGAATTGTGATCACCAAGTTTATGGAAATTAACAGTATGAAATGGGATCCATTGGAGATAATTATGTCATCCCATTTATATTCCATAACACAGAGAGATATCTGATTAGATGTTCTCCATTTGATGATGGCTTTATGAATAACTTCTAAGTCCTGGTTGCTCAAGGTATGTTTGTTTGCGGAGTGAACAAACTGAGCATTGCTTTTATACCCTCTGCCTAACATTTGGTGTGCAGACCTCTGGGTGTGCTAGACTTCCTTTCACGATAAAAAGGAAATTCCATGACGTGTAAGGCAGAAACTAGTGACTGGTGACAAAAGAACTTGTATACTGCAAGATTTTCTGTCAGCAGCCAGAATGAGGTAGCATCATTTTTCTAATAATCAAAAAAGTGTTACTTGTGCAGTTTTAAAATACAAGTGACATGTCCAGCAACTTTAAAAATTGTGACCACTGGGTACAAAATCAATCACTGACACTATGGATGTGCAGTTCAATTTAAATCATTTCTCACAGCCTTCATCTGGGTCCTTTTCTATCCTTGCCTTTTAGTTCTTGCCTCTCCAGTATGCCTGCAGGCAAAGGAACAACAGATATTCAAATTTCCTTTTTCATACATCTTTTCTGTTTTCAGGCACAGAACTCAGGGCAATGTTTTTTCACATTCATATAAAGACAGAGGGTTGGATTAAATGTAAATGAGCACCAAAAGGACTTCATTGTTTAAGGCTTCTTCAACATTAATTACATGAAGCTTGAGCACATAATTCTTCCTGCTTGACTGTGTTTTGTCAACAATTTACAGTGCTCAAGGATGGTGCAATATCAGTTTTGTTATCATGTAAAAAGAGATGCTGCGAAAGAGGTAACCTGAGAATGAGGTAATGACACCAGTTCACCTAAAGTAGCTACTGCAGGTAATCCTGGACTAAAATTGACTGACAAGGACACTGACTGTGGTTCTCTGGTTTGTATGATTATAAAGAACATATGCAAAACATACAATAGAAGGTGCATGATTAACGCAGTAGTAAACCTATAACAGTTTTTTAATAACAATAAAACTATGATCTTTGTGGTTTGTTGTTAACTAAGGTCTCTGCTGATAATGCAGAATAATTAGAAATGAAATGTATCAATGCTATAGTAAGTTTGTTAAGCAAGGGCATTTCAGTAGTTTATTGTTATTCACCACTGCTAAAATAGCCTTCAAATTGGATTATTTGAATTTCTAAATGTTTTTTTAGCTGTGGTAAAATGCAATTACAACCACAAAAAATCCATTTAGAAGACATTTGATGCTGCCACACTCTAGATATGTGTCCCAGTGAAGAAAAAGATTCCCCACAATCACCTCAAGAAGACTCCAGTATAGATAGAAACTTGGATTGATGAAGCAGAAAGGATCCTAGCCTGTTAACATCTCCATCCTGAAAACGAAATGCTAGAAGAGTTTTTTTTGGGCCCCCCCCTTATATCTTGGGTGTCCCTTCCAGCTGACTGCAAGATAGACCCGGTCATGTACAAGGTTTGGTGATAACCTGATATGCTTAACTCATGACAAGGAAACTGCACAGGATCTTCCTGCCTCCGAAGGACATATTTCATTGGAGTCAGGATTACTTTGCTGACTCAAGTGAAGTAGTGGCAGCCACTTCTTCTGATGAAAGCCTACTGGTACATCCACCAGACAGAGATTCTAGAGTAATGGACTGTATGGGGATGTACAACTTTGTGCCAAGTACATTTGTTATCAGGGCACTTAATTACCTTATCCACATGACTCATTTTCAACAGGAAATGGCAGTGAGGACTACTGAGTCACTGAAAAAGTTGTCTCCCAATGAACTGTGTTAAACTGCATCACATGTGGCAACTATACAGAACATTTGGAGCAAAATTTGTTCATCTCACAAAAGCCTTTGACCTAATCAACTACCAACTCCTCCTTTTCTCTCTTCAGAACATTGATATTAGTAACACATCCATCACCTGGTTCTAAGACTTCTTGTCAAACAGATTTATCAGATTTAAACTAGGCTCTTCCTTCTCTCAGGCCACACTTTTTCAATGTGATTACCCGAAGGTACTTTTTTAGCTCTTTTCTTCTTTATTGTTATTATTAAACTACCTCATGACCTTCCTTCTCCATAACTCATCCTCTACACTGATGACATGGTAACCTATAGGTCCAAACACAATCACTCTACAATCAAAACAGAAATGCAAAAAGATCTTAGCTCCCTCAATTTCCGGCTCATTAATCACAAACTAGTACTTAACCCTATAAAAACAAAATGTGTGCTATTTGGCACCAGTTAAAAACTTTAAAAAAAATCACCAAAGTTACTTAATATCACAACCTTTGTGGCACACCAAAAGAAAACTACTTCTTCAAGCAACTCAGTTTGTGGCTGGACCAGTCACTGACATTCCAATTCAATACTGAGAAATCAAGTGCCAAAGTTAAATCACTTCATTTCTGGGCTAAAAAAATCTCACACTACCTATCCAAATAGCTAGGGTAGCTAGAGGCAAAGGAGTCCTTCAGGCCTAATATAGACTAGTAGCAATAGCCAGAGCCTCTAAGAATAACTCCTCCACACTACAGAATGTTGAAAACAAAATCTGTTGCATCATTGTAACTCACACTTCCATCAGCACCACTGCTTCATCCATAAAAAAAATCCAAATGGCTCCCAGTGCAGCACAGAGTAGACCTGCTGCTAGGCTCTCTCATCTTCCAGCTTCTCTAAGCTAACTATTTCCCATTACTAGCTGCCAAACTTAGTGCTAAACAAATATACTACAACCTCAAATGCTTTTCCTAATCAACCCCTACTCCAGTCTCTAAAACCAGGTTACAGAGCACCAACAAATATTTCTCTGTCCTTGCTCCTAAAATGTGGGAATCCCTCTCCCTATGCATAAAGGAACTACAATCCCCCTTCACCACCTTCAGAGGTGATTTAAAAAAATCCCCCACTCCAAGTCAATCTGCTCTTACCACACAACAGGCCACATTATATAAGGGCCTCTCAGTCTTTAAACTTACTCACTCTCAACTACTAATACCTTTCAGCTCCACATCCCCCACCCTCTTCTGTTCTGACTCTCATTACCCCACAGGCCTTCCACATGATGTATACCTGAAAAATAAGCATGTAAAACTGTATAATGTACATTTCTTTGATAACTGTTGCTACGTCTATTAATTGCTACAATACAGTTTTGAATATATAGTGTTTCTTTCTGTTTTGTCTGTCATGCACTTAGTGCCTTTTTTAGTTCCACTTTTCTTCTTTGTGAATTATTTCACTTGGGAAGATCTGCAAATGATCAGTTGTGATCAGTATATTACACTAGTAAAAATATTAAATAAAATTAAATAAAACAAAAATATCACTTTCTTTACCAAGCAGCTTATTCACAATGCAGGAGATGGAATGGCAAGGGCAGCTGGGATGTGCATCACCATAAGAATGCATCCATCCTGTTTGATGGGTTCTGTTTGTTTGGACCCAAGGTAAAGGAGAGCCTGATAAAGAGCAAAGAACTCCCATCCAACATTCCAACATTCCCAAAGCCTTGATAGTCCAATATGCAGATGATACCACCATAATATGCGCAGCCAACACTCTAGACCTCCTCCTCTCCCAAACACAAGAATGCTTTTTCCTAGCCAAAACTTGGATCACCAATCAAAACCTCATTCTTAACCTAGTTAAGACAAAATGACTCCTCTTCAGCCCCCCACAGATCTTTACCCCCCCCTTATATAACTTTACAATCTCCTCATACAACAATACCACCATCACCCCTACCAATCACACCAAACTCCTAGGCTTGGAAATTGACAATCACCTTAGATTTGACATACACATTTTGCAGACCATAAAAAAAGTTCATAAAAAACTGGGTCTACTCTATCGCAACAAACAATTTCTCTCCAACCACTCTAAAATTACTATAGCCAGGACACACCTACTATCCACCTTACTTTATGCCTCCCCTGTGCTTACTAATCTCCGAAAAATTGACCTAAACAAACTTGACAGCTGTTATAATAAGACAGCTAGATTTGCCACAGTTTCAGCCCCTAGAACACATCACTCTGAATGCCTCAAAAACACCCAAATGGTTAGAACTCCCACTAATACATCAATTCAATCAACTATCACTCGCACACAAATTATTTCATCACTCAGACAACACTCCAGCCCTACAACTACTACTTCAACTCTACACCACTACCAGATCCTTAAGATCAAGCACCCAAAACCTCCTTAAGGTAACCAAATTTAACAATGAGGCAGGCAAATCCATCTACACCCAATACATCTCTAAAATCTGGAACTCTCTTCCTGCCCATATAACAAGTAACAACTCTTCAACACAATTCAAGAAACTGCTCAAAATTCACTTCCTGAATAACAGACTATGCTCCTGTACTACCCCTTGGCTAGTAATTCAGTATTTTTCCTATTATCAACTAGATTCATAGTTTAGCTACAGACATTTATTGTACATAAGTTCAAATGTACAGTCTCATCTTAGACAGGAAGACTAATTGTACATCCAATTTCTCTAAAGGTGTAAGAAATGTGTCTCATGTATGTTGTCAAATATGCCTTTTTGTAATACTTATTGTCTTATCTGTTAACTACTAAATTGTTATCTCTTGGAGCTTTTCTCCCCGGGCCTCCACTGAAAATGGACATATCCAGTTGGACTCTCCCGGTTAACAAATGTAAAATAAATAAAATAAAATAAAATAAATAAATAAATAAATAAACAAATAAATAAATAAATAAATAAAACACTTACAGCTGTTGCAGTAAAGTTTACTGCCCTTCAATGATCCTTCGTTAGGATCTAAAAGGGTGATAAAAACTTATGGTATCAAATACCAGTCACAGTCTTTCAAGCAGCACATAGAAAGACCAACAAGGGTTTTTATAACTGACATCACCACAGAGGCATTGATGTACCTGAAAATCAGGGATTCCATGGTTCTTCCCGTGGGAAGCAAGATGAAGGACTTACCTGGCTGTCCCACTCTGGATACCATTAGGGGTCAAATGTTTCTGAATCTACAAGTCTGGCAAGCCATCACACAAGACAGATGTGTTAGGGACATTATATCTAGAGGCTATGCAATACCCTTTTTAACTGTTCCTCAGCTGATCTGTCTAACACTGCTGGACATACGACACCATCACAAGGAGGTGGCAAACTTGGGATACACAACCTCATAGAAAAAAATAGCCAGCCAAGATATCCCACTAGGTTGGATAAAATCTGGAGTTTATTTCAGGTTCATTTTAGTCATCATGAAGGCCAAGGACCTCAAGTCAATTCTGGATCTTCCTGTGCTAAGTGACTGGCTCCTTATCTCTACCACTAGGGAATCACTGACATATGTGATATATGTAAAGGACTGCTTATATCATTTCTCTGTCACTGAGGATATCAGTGAAAACTGCAAAATCCCAGATGGAGTATTGCAAGATCATATATTCATATGGTGTCACCTGGACCCAATTCGTATGTTGGTTAAATTTCATAAAGACAGAATAATAACACAATGGACTGCACTCAATTTCCTCCAACATTACCCTTCTCAAGGATCATTGCAGCAATGTTTTCTTTGGTGCCATTCTCAAGATTTCATACATGAGTCCTGCACTGGAAACCTGATTTTCAGTGGCCTCAGCTGTTGAATCCTTTGGACCAAACCATTCCATAATCTAGAACAGGCTGAAGACACTTACAGTGATGGTTATATCTACTGAAACTTAAACAAGGGATGTCCCTTTGGTCATCCCCTACTATTCCAGTCACCCTAGGGTTGGGGAACTGCAGCAAATAGTCCAAAGGACATGGACACCACAAGATGCCAGATTGCATGTCAGCATACTGGAGATGAGAGCAGTTCTTCTAGCATTGCAGGTCTTTTGGGATTGTCTTCCACAATATGCAATTCACTCAGACAACATATTCAGTAGTATGGTTCATCAAAAAACAAGGGGGAACCCAATCCTATTCGCTCTATTGGGAAGCAATGAGAATGTCAGAGTTGGTAGCAGACCCACAATGCTTTTTGATAGGTTCACACATCCCCAGTAATGTCAGCTTATGAGCAAATAGGCTCAGCAGGTATATTCTGATGCCACAAGTGCCCCCAAGACTAACAACAATAGATAATTTTCTAACTTCAGGGAAAGTCTTGGTGTGACCTTTCTGCATCTCTGTTCAACACCAAATGCGGAAGCTTTTTCTCCCTCATCCCTTCTTAGAGAAAGGCTCCTCAGGATGCTCTAATCCATCAGTGGCAATGGGCCTGTTCTACACATTCTTGCCTTTTCCTCCAATAATGAGAAATTCCTCTACAGTAAGCAAAGTTGTGCAGAGGCAAAGTAATTCTCATAACCCTTTTTGACCCCAACAAGCCATCCTCCATTTGTTATCTTCTATAAAAACCAAGTATCATTATGAAGCAATCATCCCTTCATGCCCAAGGTAGCCTCAGAACCCACTCTTAATCACTCCATAGAGCTACCAGTCTTTTTCTTTCCAACACTCCGGCAAGTGTGTAGACAAATTTCATGATGTGCACAGAGAGGTGAGATTTTAATTGCACAGAGTTAGTGTCTACATAAAAGATGAGTGACTATTTGTCTCCTGTTTCTCCAAAAGAATGGGTCATAAAATGTTAAAGTTAGATTGATCATGTGGGTTTCAAGATGCATTTCCTACTGTTATGTATCAACTACAAGACAATTCCAGGTAAATGTACAGCCCACTCAGCTAGAGCAATGTTGTTAATCTTCTTCAAAAACTCATCAGTAGATGGCATTTGTGCTGACATGATGTGGGCTTTACTGCACACATTTGCATGACACTATAAGCTGTATGTCATCTTAAGATCCAGGTCTTTTGTAGGGACCACTATCCTCTGTGATATTTTGTCATGAATGATAACACATGTTTCGCTGGGGACATTATCCTTTACTTCGAAATGGATGGACTGGATCATGTAAGATAAAGTTATATAATTACCATAATGATAGATCTTCATGCTCCAGGTCTGTCTACTTTACCAAACCCTCCCGCTTTCCTCTTCCTAACTGTCACATTTTTATTCCAAACAGGCCTTGCTAACCTCACCCAAGGCATTTTTTAGGATGGTTTCCCTTGTATGGCATCTCGGTATATAATATAATTTGGAATGCTTTGTTGCAGACTGTCGCTGTTAGTCCAGAAAAGTTAGTTTGGAGGAGAGAGAGGTAAGTGAGGAGCATGGTGGGAGTTCACGGTGGAGCTTGAGCTTTGCCATTGTACAGATGCCAGAGTCAGTACCACCTGTGGTGACCAGTCCTTCTGTTTGAAGTGGACAGATTTGGACCATGAAGCTCTATCATTATGGTAAGTATATAACTTTTATTTTGTTACAATAAATGGGGAAACCAAGTGTATAGAGCACACATTTAATGGTGAAAAGGGTATCATCTGAGAAAACAGAATCCATCCCCACTAATTAAAAGGTCTCTTTTCCTATTTCTTATCCCCAACCTTGCCTAATCATGTTGCTATCTATCATGCTCACTATCTCTCTTCTTCTCCTAACACATATTACAGCCTTACATGCCATAGTACTTCCAAACCATACCTGGACCATTACCTCTCACAGGTGCCACCACAACTTCACCAATAGTCACTATCCAGTCTCTACCACCTTATAAAACTTAGCACCCTACCCTATTTTAAACATAAAATAATAATATATATTATATTGAGACTGCATGCCTCACAATCCTTCAGTGTGGCAACATCCACCCTAATTGTGGTCCACTTAAGCCACCCCATACTCTAGAAAATACTAAAGTATCCTCATAATACCACATACCGGATAAAAACTCATTCTACTCTGACTTTCTCCTTAACCCCTCCATCCATTTCTAACTCACATCTCCTCTTTACACAACCTTATATCCTCACTTTTGATATTCTACCTGTAATACCACCTGACACCACAAAAGATTACTCTTCTCCCCCTCCAGCTTCTATAGGTCCACCAAAACACCTGAACCTCATTACATTCAACCAATGAAGCATTTGCAAAAAAAATCACTGAACTATATACCTAAATTTCTCCCTATACTCCAGACATCTGAGTTTTAACTGAAACCTGGCTTAAGCTTAACATTACAGATACAGAGCCCCTTCTTCCCAGCTATAATGATATAACGATAATGACTATAAAAGAAAGCAGATGGAATAGCCCTCTTTTATCCTAACACCTACACTCTTACCCAATACTCAAACCCTGTTCCAAAATTCCAAAGTACTGAAATACTCATTACCTTCCTAAACTTAAATAAAAATAAAAGTTTATGCATTATTGTACTTTACATACTCCTAGGTAACAACATTCCCTTGCTGGAAGACATACTGTCTTGGATATGAAATGCAATCTATAATGAAGCTATCATACTAGGTGACATAGATATTGACTAACAGAATTTAATCTCAAACTACCCATCTTGCAGTATAAGCCTATTTCGGTTCACATATCCTATAAAAAACCCAGCTAGATATTATAAATCCTATGATAAGGGTACCATTCTTAACTGGATAATTGTTTTTGACCCAAGTAAATTCATAACTGCTAGAAAACATCCTGCTGCTCTAAGTGATCACCTTCCATCATATACCCTGAGAAGTGTAGTTCATCAGGCCAAAAATCATGAATTTAAAATCATTCACAATCCATTGAAATTCAGCCAAAAATCATTTATCAAATCATGACCTGCTCCAAACTAAAAACACTCCCATTTAGATGACAGTACCTCTCAGATGTCCCTGATTTTCAGGGATATCCCTAATTTTAACTCTGTCCCTCTTAATCTCTCCTAACACTAGTGCCTTTTGGAGGAAAGGTGCTGATTTATACTTAATAAATAATGACAATAATTAAGAGCTACAGACTTTTGTTCCTTCAGGAAATGCATATTAATTCACATTCTCTTCTTAAGTTAATGTCCAAAGTTAATAGAACTAATATTTTAACAGCTTCCCTGATTTTTTTCTAAATTTGTCCCCGATTCTGTTGAAATGTGTCCCTGATTGGTTGAGAGCACTGTAACATACTTCAATACCTTATTTCTAAATACACTAAATAGCTTTGCTCCTCTATGTGGTAAAAGAATCAAAATCATTCTCCTTGTCTCTATAAACAGAGCAAGGATCACATGACCTCCACACATCTTCCTAACAAGCCTCCCTAATTTAATATGCAGATGACTTCATGCTTATATGTTCTTTTATTAAGCTCTCACATCATCAACAATTCACACAAGAAGCCTTCACTTCCATTGAGACAATTATGTATGTAAGTTACTGTAATAGAAGTTTAACCCCAACTTTTCATAACATTTATAACGTTGAACCAAAAAAGGATGAAATTTCGTGCTGGTACAAACCACTGAACACGACAGATCCAGAATATTACAAAGTGTTAACTATTCAGGCAAATGTTATTATCCCAAAAAGACTGGACAGTAAGAAGGCTGACAGAGTGCAACAAGAAGGATGATCTAGAAACAAAATATACTGAGAACTAGGATATCATGGATCCAAAACCCCGACTCATTCAAGAGCTGTGCAGTTTTGTGTAATATAAGGTATCCTGCCTTTCAGTCATGCCTGCTGTGTGTGTAGAGACAGACAGCCTCTTGAAAATGATGATCTTGCTTAACATGGTCATTATGGACAATCTATCTGTCTGATTAATCTATCTTTCTTATTGCATGAGCTGCAAAAAAAGAAAAAAAATATCAGCAAAACTCACAGAATCAAATCCATTTATACCATATGCTATGATAAACAATCAGATATACTTTTGACACTAAATGCATCCTTTACATTTTTAGATCTGTGACAACAGCACTTTCTTTTACTGTAAATATTTTCCTTTTTACAGATAGAATTTAGCTTCTGGAAAGTGAACCACTGGCAGCAAGTCCAAGTTTGCATTCTTTCTAATTGTAGCCACTGTGAAAGTAAAGTTTTTACTTGGATTCTTTTCAGGTTGGAATAGACCCAAGACAATAAAAATGTCATTCTGGATCAACACAATAATGGCTTAAACAAATTCCACTGAATTACAGAATGCTGAGACAACTCATAAATAGACAGAGGAGCTGGCCTCTAGCCAGTACCAGTCATTTTGGCAAAATTATAGAACTGTAAAACATTAGATAAAAATATCATTCTAGTTTTGTATTCATAATAATATATTATAGCACTGATGTCAAGTCTGTGACTGTACTGATTGTTATCAATGCAAAGAAGGCTTTTTTTCTGGTAACATTGCTGTTTGTACTATTTTAATAGCCTTTATTGTTCACAAAATATTTGCATTTCTTTGTATTATGATTTTATTTCCCAGAAAATGCTTTGGAATATAACAATGTGTGTAGCCTACAAGACATTCACATAACAGAGGTCTTAAATGAGTCACAGGACGTATCTTTATCCACTTAAAATATTGAGAATTACGATAAAGTAAAAGAAGATCAAATATTTTTGATACTAGCCTCAGCACCCCCGCATAAGGTTCCTGATTTTTTCACTGAATTACTCAACATTGGGAAGGGTCTGAAAAAAGCCTGTTGCATTATTTAGCCATACTTGAAACAGAAACAGAACTATAATCAAAAGGTAAGGTTGAATTATATAAGCTTTAGAAATTAGAAGGATACGTTTCCTGCAGAGGATGCTATATCACAGTGCTTCTTCATTTGTACACTAACCATGAGCAGTTGTAAATATTCTTTCTCAGGGTAAATATATTTATTTTTTTTAAACCAGGAGAAACACTTTCTGGAGTTAACATTTACAGTAAAGAAGGCTAAAAGTGTAATAAGCAAAGTGCAGGACATGCACAAAATGCAAGTTCTCTGAAAAGGAAGTGTTTATAAAACATTAGATTATTAATGGGGTTATATCATGCAGAGACAGGCATTTCCACTGGTGCATCTGTTATAGTGCTGTGTGAAACATATGGGAGGACTAGATTACTGCCATCTACCGACTCGGCCAGTGTAGGTGTACAGAGGGCTTCTCTACTTATGTGCTGGATGACTACTAGATTTCAAATCTGTGCAAAAACTTAATCACAGAGGACAGCAGGGAGTACCAAATATTACAGTTGTGTAAGTTGAAGTTACCATAATGCTAAATGTTTGAATGATCACTGCTGCTATAGCCTTACCTATGTGGGTTATATCCTGCCAAGGCTATAACAGTTGGCCAGTTTCCAAAGTTTTAGGGCACCTTCCTTGTGCCAAAACTGTCAAGCAGCTTGAGATGAGCTGATTAAAAGACAAGTTTAGGCACAAAGCCCTTCAGAGATTTCTTGCCAACAGACAGAGAGGGAGGGAGAGAGAGATGGAAGCTGAGCCCTGAAAGGACAATGCTAGGAATAATAAAAAGTCAATGTCCACACCCTGGCATAAAAAACTCACAAAAAGAACAAAGGAAATGGAAGGAAGGAGCGGGTATTGCAGCAGTGATCATTCAAACTAGTACTGTTATAGTATGTTCACCTTACACAACTGCACTATTTTCCTCACATTGATCACTGCTGCAGTAGTGTTAGTTATATGGGTAGATTACCATAACTAATTATATTTGGGAGGATGAAGAAGGGTCCAGCAGCCCCTGGAAAATTAATTTTTATTTCTTTTATTTTACATTTCTTTACCGGGATGGTCCGACTGGGACAGCACCCATTTTCAGCAGAGGCCCGGGGAGTAAAGCTCCAGTCTAAGCTTACATACAAATTATCACAACAAGTAATGTTTGTTTGTCTTTTCGGCTTTTCCCGGTTAGGGGTCGCCACAGCAGAACTCTGGTCCGCTAATGATTGGTAGTCGATTTTTATGGTGCCGAGTTGCCAGCCCGACGCCCAAACTTCAGCGAAGGCATGCCCATTCACGCATGTCTTTCAGAGGCCACTCGACCGTGGGATGGACATGCAGACTCAATAATTATAAACAAAACTGACAAATGTAAAAACAAAGTTATATACATAGTATCAAACAGAACAAGACTTTAAACACTTGAATATAAAGAAATATATGGCTGAACTTATACATGTGGAGGAACAGAACATTAGTTAGGGAATTAAGCAGGGAGAATCACTTAGGCAAAGTAATGCATAGTTAATAAATACTTCCGTGGTGAGAGTTGCAGCTAGGACTGTAACTACTTATAGAAAGGTATTGTTATTAGAAGGGATATGTTAGCAGAGTTAGTATGTACAGCCAAATTGTATAAGTAATGCTAAGTTAATAATTAATCTGGAGTGTTACATGTGCAAAGCCAGGATTCAAATAAGTGTCTTTTGAGAGATATTTTGAAATAATTAAGATCGCTTATAAATCTAGTAGCATGTGGAAGGGTATTCCAATTTTGGCAACAAAGTTAGAGTAAAGAGAGTTGCCTACTGTATTGGATACTTTGGTTACTTGCAGTAAGTCTTTGTTAGATGATCAAAGAGTACGAATGTTAGAGTAGGGTTGTAGAATATTTTTTAGGGAAGGTATGTTGTCAGGACTGGCATTATTTTGTGAGCCATTATTAATTGGTTATAGTTCATAACATAAGGTAGTTCCAACCAAGAAAGATTTTTTTTAGGCATATACAGTGATGGGTTGAATGTGGGGAATCTGTTGCAAATTTGGCAATCTTATTATAACACGATTCTAATATACTTAGTTCTGACTTTTTTGAGGTTGTAATTATGGGGGATTCATATAAGAGTGAGGAGAGAAGGAGGGTTCTAGCGTTGGCTATTCTTGCAGAGTATGTTAAGAATTTTTTTCTTTCTATATATTGTTCCCATTTTCTTGTGAACCTTTTTGATTGTGTTAGAAATATGTATGTCACATTTTAGTCTTCTGTCAATTATGATGCCTAATAGTTTTGTATGGGAATCTGGGAAAATCCTAGTATTATTACTGGCAGTGATATAAAAGTTAGCTTGGAGGTTAGCAGGTTTAGATGGATGAAAGATCATAAGTTTAGTTTTATTAGGGTTGAAACTGAGTTGTGAGTTTGCTAGTAGCCATGTTTTAATATCTGAGAAGGCTTTTTGTGTGACTGTAAGAAGTTGAGTTATTGTGGATGCTGCACATATGAGGGTTGAATCATCTGCATATTGTATGATAGATGCTTGAGAGGAGGCATTATTAAGATCATTTATGAATATACTGAATAGGAGAGTCCCTAGGATTGAACACTGAGGGACTCCAAATGTAACAGGAAGGAGTGTGGATAGATCTTAATATTTTACAGCTTGCTGGCAACTAGACAGATAACTTTGAAACCAGTTAACAGCATCAGGGTTGATATTATGATTTTTTAGAGTGGACAGTAACTTAGGATGGGAAACTGTATCGAAAACTTTAGACATGTCCAAAAAGACTGAAGACACAATTTTCCAATAATCTCTGAATTTATTTATAGTATTAGTGAAACTTAAAAGAGCTGTGGTAGTGCTATGATATGAGTAGAAACCATGCTGTGATGATGACAAGAGATTATTGTTTAGAAGGTGTTTAAGAAGATGAAAGTGAATACATATTTCCAGAATTTTAGAAAGTGGTGAAAGTATAGCAATGGGCCTGTAGTTTATTAGTACTGTTGAATTACTTCCTTTGTGTAATGGTGTAATATATATAATTTTCCAATTAGCTGGGACATAGAGTGGTTTATAAGTATTGACATAGGGAAGGCAATAACATCTACTGTTAATTTTAGATATATATAGTGCTTTGTAAAAGTATGTACAGAGGACCAAGTGGCAGCTTCTAGAAAACTTCTAGAATCCAACCCTGTCCAAAAATCCACAAATGAAGCCACAGCCCTGGTAGATGAGGCCGTGACCTTGCCTGAAATAGATCTCACATGGTGAGTATAACTAAAGGTGACAGCCTTAGACAACCATTTGAAAATAGTCTGTTTTGACACACGTCCGTTCTTCTTACTTTCTCAAGAAATTAAAAATTTAACCAAACATCTAAAATATTTACTTCTATCAAGATAGTACATGACTTGTCTGTGGATGTCCAAGGTATGGAGTATCTTTTCTCCCTCATTTTTGATTCAGGAAAGAAACCAATGAGATGGATAGTTTGGCTTAAAGTAAACTTGGATACCCCCTTAGGCATAAAATATGGATTGGTTCTCAAAGAAACCCTGTCCCTATGGAAAATGAGGTAGGGTTGACTCACCATAAGAGCTTACAACTCAGCTACCATTCTTGCAGAGGTCTAAGCAATCAGTAAAATTGTTTTCCATGTTAAGAACCTCAAGTCAGTTCGATTAGCTGGTTCACTTACTACATACGAACCAGCCAGATTAGCTGGTTCAAATGGAACAAGTGTTAGCTTCCCTAACACAAAATTAAGATCCCAAAGACAGGTCACCTGTTTATTTGGGACCCTCTTATGTAAAACTCCTTTCAAGAACATTTCAACAAGAGACTACCTTGAAAGAGGAGGATCCATGGGCAGACATGCTGAAATGGCTGATAAATGAGCCAGATAAAGGAATAAGAAAGGCCATAGAACAGTAACTCACAAGTACTGTAAAACCAGAGAACATCTAGCCCTGAATGGGTAATGGTTATACTGTTGACACCAACTAGAACACCTTTCCATTTGCTAATATATTATTTTTCTAGAAGCAGACTTTCTTGCCTCCATTAGTACCTGGTGCATGTCCTCTGAAAACAGGTGCCTAAAAGGAATTAATACCCTATCATCCAGTGCAGTCAACCAAAGATGACTGATCTCAGGGTGTATCAAACACCGCTGTTCTTGTGTGAGTAGATCCATTCTGTAAGGAAGCTTGTGGTAATTGCCCCTGGCCATTTCTAAAAAAAGGGACAACCATAGTTGTCTGGGCCAGTAGAAAGTCACCACAACAATCTTGGGGGATTCCTTCTGAATGTTCAGATGTACCTGCATATTAGTGGAAAGTGTGGAAAGGCAAAGAAAAGGTATCTGCCTTCCAGGTCTTCTTGCACAGAGTCCTGGAACAGAATTTTGCCAGGTGATTGTACAGAGAGGAGGCAAAGAGGTCTACGTGAGGAACTCCGGACAGACAGATTAAATCTTGGAAGACCCCCCTGATCTAGTTTTCATTTGTGAAGGTTTGCCTTTGTCCTGCTCAGCTTATCTGCCAAAAACTTTGCTCTGACAGAAAGTAGGATGCTTCTATAGTGAGAATGTGCTGTAAGGTTATATACCCCAAGCTAACGTGGCTAATCTGCAAAGAGGGTATGATCTGGTTCCCTATTGCTTGTTGATGTATTACATGACTGTAGTATTGTTCCAATTAAAGAAGTGCCAGGGACCAAAGATGATTCAGAGAGTTGATTGCCTTGATCAGGGCAAGCATCCTCTTGATATTTATGTGCTTGTATCTGTCCTTGGTGTCCCACACCCCCAGCACTTTTATCCCTCTTGAAAATTGAAAGTAAATTCTGAAGTGTCTGTGATGACTGACTGCTTTGGAGCAGGGATGGGGAAAGAGTGACCTGGATTTAAGGTTATCTGTTGTCTACACCAAACAATTTCTCTTCTAACTGACCCCAGAGCTGGGATCTGAAAAGATAAAGGGTGCTGTTGCTGGGACAAAAGAGATTTCAGATACCACTGTATCTTTCTCATGTGGAGTCTTGCCAGGGGTATCATGCGAATCAGATGTCATAAGAACTAAATTCTGAGATATTCCCTCACAGTGACCAAAGTCAGAGTGGAAAACTTTAGAAACAGATCTAGATAAAGATCTATTTTATTTTTCCTATGGAAGAAAAGCTGTTTGAATGGAGGTGTCTAGCTGACATCCCAGGAACACAATCCTATGTGAAGAAGTCAAGAAAGACTCTTGACTGTTCTCATGAAATCCCAGCTTGTGCAAGAGATCTCTCACCCAAGTGAGAGGCTCTTGACATTTTGAACAAGACTCTGCAAAGAAGCAAGTCATCTAAATATGGAAAAATGTGGATACCCTGTAGCCAGCACCAAGCTATAATTGGAGCTAGACACTTTGTGAGAACTCTTGGTTCAGTGTATAGACCAAAGGGTAAGGCAGAGAACTCATTAATTGATCCTCCCACAACACCTTAAGAAACACCTGAAGGCTGGATGAATAGGGATGTGGTGATAAGCATATTTTAAGTCTAGTGTTAATGAGGAAAACTGAAAGAGGAAGAAGAGGTAACAGGCTGTGAAGTGACATCATGTTGAATTTGGGCACTATCACAAACAGGTTAAGATAGAAAGATCCAGAACTGGTCTCCAAGCATTTTCTTTCATTAACACTAGGAACATCCTTGAATAAAACCCCTTCCACACCTGGGAAGGAGAAACTGGTTCTTTTACTCCTTGGGACAGCATGTGATGAAGAACATGAGGAAACAAAAGAGTCTGATCTGCAGGATGAGGAATGACCCCCTGCAAAGGAGGAATTTCCTCCTACTGCCATCTGTAAACCTTATGAATCATTTTCAGAGCCCATTGGTCTGAAAATGTAAATTCAGACTTTCTGGAAGAGAACAGAGGCCGAGGAGGTCACAGGGTATCTTCAATAAGTTATTCAGACTTGTTGGACTGTCCTTTGTTTTGTAAGGTTTGAGACTTATTTTTGGAACCCCCTTGCCACTTCTAAAAGATCTGTTTACCTGAATTCTGTTGATACTGTTTATTCTTTTTTTTGTGCCAGAATTGGATAAGGAAAATGAAAATCCACTAGACAGTATGGACAAGGAGGGCTGAAAAAATCTCAAGAGATTCCCATATCAGCTTGCCCCTTTCATCCCACTTTTTGATCACCTCTGAAGCAGAGAAGCTTAATGCTAAATCGCAGTCTAAGGGAGAATTTAAAATCTATTTTTTTTAATCAGCTGGAAGGTTCTGAAAATGCAGCTAAGCAATCTTCATTAAAACATAAACAGTGGCCATATCCTTTGAAGAAGTATCAACAGAATCATATGCAGACTGAAAACAATGAGTAGTGAAAATACACTACAAGAAGGATCAAAAGCCTGAATTAAACTCTGAGCCAGTCCCAGTAAATTACTCCTAGCCAAAGAAATTTGAGGAGGAGTAGATATGTTTAGTTTTCTGTTTCTTTTTGACAGAAAAATGGAGCCCACTGTGTTATTAACGGCAGTCACTGCTTTCACAGGGATGAGCACAGCATTCTGACACAACAGGGAAACCTTCCCTCTTCCCTCGCTCAGTATCTACAAGAGTGGCTCTCTCTTGCTCACTGGAGGGACTCCAACAGCCACAGAAGTTATGGCTAACCCCTGGTCCATAGTGCTGTAGATGCTACACTAGAGGAATTTGGGGTGAAAGATGAGTTGTCTGAGGTACAACAAATGGCAATATCACTCACCTGCAGCTAAGACAAATTGCTAGCCTGCTGTGGTGGCAAAGGCTGTTTGCTTAACGTTTTCTTTTTGTGTCTGGAAAATGGACCAACTGCGGAAATGGTAATCTGATCCATGGTCAAGCTGAAAATGATGACTCCTTCCTGTGGAAGACAAACAGTAAATGCTGGTAAAACTACTAGTCCACAGAAGTTACTTTTTGACAGAAAAAGTACAATAAAAGGCACTTTTAAACACTATGGCAATCCCACAGTGGAAAATTAAACACAATTTATCCACAGAAAATATGTCACCAGTTAGTTTACAGTACTTTAAAATTGACAGAATAAAATGAGTGCTCTGTTTAAAAGCATGTTACAGTCTCAAGACAATTCATTAAAACACAGCACTCCAAGCTTTAAAATAACTTTCCTGAAAAGGAAAGCAATTAAACATCAGTAAATACAAGACAATGGGAATTTTTTCCCCAAAGGGAACTTATCTGCCCAGCAAAGGAAAGCACAAGCTGACCGTTGATATTCAAAAGCCTCAGAGTGGCATACTCTTCAGCGGCAGTATAACTTTGGAGGGCTTTGCACCCAAACTTGTCTTTTAATAAGCTCAAGTGAAGCTGCTTGACAGTTTGGGCACACGGAAATTGTCCTGATGCTTTGGAAGCCAGTCTTGCTGTCATATCCTTGACAGGATATGACCCATATAGCTAAGGCTACTGCTGCAGTGATCAATATGAAGAACATACACAGCTGAAGTGATGTTAACTGCAATGTGTGGTTTGACTTCACGCAGAACAGGAAAAAAGATGACTGGATAAGTGTTGCACTTTTGCCTTTGAGGTATATGGGGTATTTGGGTTTCACTATACTTGGCAGAGGGAACAAACTTCTTAACTGGATCCATTTGCATTAATGTTACAAAATACTAAAGCAAAGTAGACTATAATGCGTTATACTAGTAGAATGCCAAATGTCTTAATGCCATCTGCTATACAATCATACTGCAAAATGCTTTATTGTGATTTATACTGTTATATTGCTAAATGCATTACTATGACCTGCTATACAGATATGCCAAATGCTGTACTGTGATCTACTGTGCTGGTGTACTTTTAAAATGGCTTACTGTCATCTGCTATACTGGTATACTGTGAAATGTCTTTCCTTGTTTAACCATGGGCAAGGCAAGTTTTTAACTTGGTGTTCATAGGTGAATACTAGGCTAATGCTCTTAGAGGGCCTTTTTAAGCCTAGTAATGTTTCCCAACTGTATTTGATGGGTGATGACACTACTCATTTTATAAGGGGTGTAACTTGGGTATGAATGGTCGACCATTTACAAGTTTTTTCCCTCTTTCTAATAGGGACATAGGTGGCAGACCGGGGTACATTTATGATTACCCATGCACTGATCCAATTTGTACTTGAGTAAGTGTAGGAAGAAATTCTGCTTCACATGGATGGTTAGCCTGTTCCAAAGAAGGCAGAATCTCTGAGACACATATCTGTTCATATATTATTTATGTTGGAAACAAGGTTTAGGTCCCTAGATTGGGTGTTTCTGATGTTATGTTTTATGAACGTGCAATGGATCTATAAGGGTTGGATTAGATCCTGCATTGAAGGCCAGGTAATGATAGCCCCTCAGCAGTCTGTAAAAGACCAGGTACAAGGATAAATATAGCCTTGAGGCAGTCCATCATGCCTCTCAACTGTCCAGATTTTCGCCGGACATTTTTGGTCTTTTCCACATAAAATTTGTGGTTTTCAGGCACAACTGTGAGGACTGAGGTCACTAAATAATGACATACATTTGAGTTTCCGACTTCATATCCTTCAAGAAATGCATACTAACACAAATGCAGTTATTCTAGCACCTTTCTAAGTTTATAAGATCAATATTTAAAATTTGTCCCTATTTTTGGGCCTTTGCCCCCCCCCCCCCCCCCCCATTTTAGGCTTTGTTGAGATTTCTTGCATTAAGAGGTTGAGAGATATGCAGTCGATAAAGAACATGTTTTCTACACCGTGTATTCTTTTACAGAGGAACCTCTGAGGATACTTCAGTTGTTTCATATGCTTGGTCAGGTACATACCAACAGGGACATTGTACTCAGAGACTGGTCTAATAAGAGCTGAGTACAATGAAACAATGACATCTTTGGACTAAAATGTCATACCCTTACTTATAAGTTGTGCAACATAGAATGACTTCCTTACTACTGTAGATACATGATGGTCAAAGGCCAAGTCACTGTCTACATGCATTCCCAAATCTCTGACCACATGGTCAACTCTTAGGGGTGTATTATTGATACAATAATTTCCAGGGGTGGTTGTCTTTCCAAAAGAGACTATAATGCATTTTTAGCAATGAATTTTAGACTGTGACTCTGGCACCAGTTATTAGTCTGTGGCAGGCTTTCTTGGAGGGTGTGTTTGTGTTTGGAAGATTCTATGACTGCACCTTGTTTGCAGTCATCTGTGATCTTGGTTAGCCAGAGGCCTTTAACATTGGTCTTGACTTCAGAGAAGTATATGCCAAAAAGGAGTGCCTCAGCACCAAGCCCTTGGGGCCTGTGCTAGTGACTGGACTTTTTGTGAAGATGGACTCACCTATCCTGACATCTTATGTGTATCCTATCTGTGAGTCAGCCAGTTGTCCAGCAGGTGATGTAGGGGTTTATTCCTTGTTTCTGAAGTCATGGAGTACTGTGTCAAATGCTTTGGCCAGCTCAAGGTAGGCAGTATGCACCATTTTGCCCTCACCCATTGCTTTAGTGACCTTCTCAAACAAATCCACTAGACTGAGTAGGCATGACCTTTCATTGATGAAACCAAACTGGGTTGGATTCAAAGTCTAATGGTTTCCTATGTTATTCTTTATCATGTCCATGATTATACTTTCCATGGTCTTAGTTATGATATAAGTGAGGCTTATGTGTCAGTAGTTTCCCAGGTCCATGTGCAAAGGGATAAGAGCTGTACTCCTCCATTCACTTGGATCGATGTCTGTTTGGAGTCTGTGACTGAATAGTGCTTCTAATGGAGACAGTAGGTCATATTTTATGCTATTAAGGAGGCATCCTGGTATGTTATCAGGTCCCACTAATGCTGCATTTTTGGCTTTGGACAGCACATTGATGACCTGTTTCATAGTAATAGTTTGGGGAGATGTGGTTGGGATACTTCTTAAGAGGTGTTGGGGAGGGCTGGGGGGTAAAATTGTAGCTGAATTTATTGGCAGGTGGATTTGTTATATCCTCTGCCTGGTTTAATTTCTCCAAGTCTTTTGGGTTTTTAATACCATGACAGGAATAGACCCCATTCCTACGTCAAAGTATGATTGACGTTCATGAAATTAGTATAGTTTCAATCTTTGATGTTAGCCAGAAGTGCACTTGGCAGCAGCCACAATGTGCCCAGAATCGACTCCTTCTGCAATTCATATGGAGTTACATGTATTGGTAACATATCTAAGTACAATTGTAAATCCCTTTTTATAAGACCCATTGTTTCTACTACTACTGAAACTGTCTGGATATCCTTGTTTCACACTCCCCTCATTTCTGCCTGTAAATCCTGGTACTTTATGACCTTGAATCTCTCTCTATGCAAGACACTGTAGTCACTGGGTGTAGCAATGTCAATGATCAATGCTAGGATTGTCTTCTTTTCCTGGACTACTACATCTGTTTTTTTCACATCTATTTTTTGAACTGTTGGTAATGGGTGATCCCATGTAATATAAATTTCATCATTTTCTATAATGCTTTGTGGTTTATGTTTCCAATGCTTCTCAACTACTTCAATGTTATAATGTTTGTACAATCCTCAATGCAACAGTCTTGCACATTATTATCCCTTTCAGTAACCAGTTATTCTGCCATTGGTGTATCACACCCAGCAACAAGATGTGCGACTGTTTCCAATTCTATTTTACAAAACCAGCATTTGTCTGTTTCTTCCACATGTTCAACGGACTTTGTGAATCAATGTGTATGTAGTCCACTATCCTGGGCCTTCAATATTAAACTTTCGTCTTTTGGTTTAAATTCACCTGTCCTTAACCATTCATGCATTCGGTCCTGATTGACATGAGATTGTTCAAAGAGTTTTCTGTACTTGCAACTATATTTATGCATTTTCCACATTACTTGCCTTTTCATCTGATCCTTTGCCTTATAGTCTTTCTTTTGTTTTTGCACTGTTTTTTGCACATCCAGTTGCTGCCTGATTTTAATCTACTTCTGGTTTGATTTCCATTCACACTTGACACCGATATGCTTCTACTAAACTAAGTAGGGAAGTCATCTTACAGTTCTTCACCTCATGTTTTAAAACTTTCACTACATTTGGATCTTGTGAGGTCAGCAAATACATATGCAGTCCTACGATTGTGGATCTATGCATGTAATCAATTTTGAGGAGGCTCATACCTCTTCAGAATGGGAATTATATAATCTTGGTATACATAGATTTTTATAAATCATTTGATAAGCGTGAAGCATTTTTCTTGTTCAACTGATCCAATGCCTTTTGGGGCCAGTCAGTCCAAAGCTGTAAGTTAGGACAGGAAGAGCAAATTAGTTTATTGCCTGCACTTTGTTCCTAGATGTCAAAGCTGTTTTGAATATTACTTTTAGTATTCTAAAATATTCCTTATTAAGTTTTATGCATATTTGTTCATGTTTTATTGTTGATCCTTCATTAAATGCCAAATATTTATAAACTCTCTCTTGTTCAAGTTCTTTTATATCACATTTCTGTCCCAGACTGATATTTTCTTGTTGCTGCAGTTTTCCTTCTTTAAAGGTTGCTTTTGCACATTTGTTAAGACCAATGACATTCTTATATCATCTGAGAAAGTTTTGACCACTTGTAGTTGTGCTTTCAGTTCCTCAACTGATGAACTATATAGTTTGAAATCATCCACAAAAAGAAAATGAGAAGTCTTTATACTTTGTTGTTTTCTGGGAGCCAAATTGTAGCCGTGACCTGATCTATTAAGTAGACAGCTTAATGGGTTAAGGACAAGACAAAATAGCAGTAGTGACAGTCACCCTAGAATATCCCCCTTTGAATTTTATCCCTGGAACAATACTTTTTTCCTTTATCATGACTTAACTCCAAAGTGGTTTGCCACTGTTTCATTGTCGCTATAATGTAATCAATTAGTGTACAGTGTATCTTATACATTTGTAAACACTCTTTTATCCATGAATGTGGGATGCTGTCAAATGCTTTTTTGTAGTCTAGCCATACCATACTTGGATTATTCCCCTTTTTACAGTTCTCCATTATGACTATTTAACAACAAATGAATCTTTGTTCCCTATAACTTTCTTTTCTTACCCTTTTGTTCTATCCCCATGAATGAGTTTTATTCTTGAGGTGCAATCAAGCTATTTTATATTTTGTGCTCAGAAGGCTACCTTATATGACTGTTCATAATGACAATATTGTTATTAGTTTTAGATCCCCATTAGTACATGTTTTGTTATAAATGTTTCCAAACATTAGTGATTCAACATTTGCAACTAAGGATGAAAGATTATGTCTGATATGTTATGTGCATTTCTGTGTAGGTCACTGTTAACTAGGTCCATATATTTATTCATTAACAGTATTTCAAGAAACTTCCAGAAGGATCAGATGGTTCATTTGATAATATGGTAGGGGTTTGCAACTTATAGATGATTTACAGAAAGAGTTCTCTGAATTCCTAAAATTTGAAGAGTTAATAATGCTTCGGTAAACATGAAAATTGTTATTATTTGGCATGCTTCAGGTTTCCTTGGTCTCATAATTTCTATCACAGAATAATTTTTCAAATGATATATTGTACTACATATAGTAATCTGTATTAGAGGGACACATTAACTGATTATTTATAATAACTTTTGAATGTTTAAGTGAGAGATGCTGCCTACTGAATGAAGGATTACCGGCTAGAAACCTAATACGTTTTCTTGGTGTTAAAGGCAAGATGTTAATCTATAACAGGTTTTTACTAGCCATTGAAGATAATGAATTTATAATCAAAGTTATTTGTTGTTCTTGCATGGTCAAGTCTGATGAGGGGCATTGTGTGAGTTTTCACTCATCACTGTTGTTTTGGACCAAGAAGAATATTTTGGTTGGGGGGGATTAATGCACTAGTGTATGTGATGTTTTGTGCTAATTTTGTCAACTGTCTTACTCTGTCTGGATGCAGTGTTTTGGTACATATATCAAACTTTATCTCCTTTAGCCGTAAATGGCTACAATATAAGTATGCTAAACATCAAGAATACCTTTCTTTCTTTTTTATGATGGGGTGAGAGTGACAGGTAGTTTTTTTTTGTATATACCATCATACATTTTCACTGTGCAATGTAACAGCCATACCTTTGCTGTGCTGTGAATTACTTTACCTTTTAGCTATTATACTGGATAAATGGGAATAAGAAACACTGTTTATTAAGTTGACTTTGTGAGATCATGATTCAGTGGTAAATGTTTTGGAATTTTTTGTTAAAGGTGATATTTGAGTATAGTTTTATGGTTTGGCACAGTGTATATTTTTAGCAAAATTGTCTCCTTTGAAGTAAAAATAAAAACTGGACCACCCAGCTAACCCTGGAATATTCAGAAACTACTCTAAGGCTAACTTCCTGGTATTAATTGATGACTTGGCAAAAATGTCAAGCCTCATACACCCTGAAAACACTACTGCCTAAGCAGAACTGCTCACAAGAACCCTATGTAAACATGCTAATAGCTGCAGAGAGGCAGCTGTACCCACCAGGAAAAAGTACAGAACTAATTCAGAAAACAAGCCACCCTGGTGGAATTACAAAATCAATAGGCTGTATAACAGACGGAAGAAAATCATGGCAAAAATTAAGAGGTGCAGCACCCGGCAGGATAAAAGCACTCTCATCAAATGAAACAAATAAAGTCTACCAAAGCCATATTTGAGGTAAATTTTCTCTTCCAAGCCAAGGACAACCACAAGGCATTCTTTAGCTATGTCCGCAGCCTCAAAGGAAATACACAATTGTGTGCATAGCTCATTGTAAATGGAGCTACCTATTCTGAGCCAGGAGATACAGCAAACCTACTGGCTAAGAAACTCAGCTCCTACATTATCCCTCTCTCCCCCTCAACCTTCCCTCTAGAAATACTATCAGATATAACCCCCCCCCCCCCACTGGGGAACAGGTCCTTAGTGCTTTCTCTAACGCCAAGAGCACTGCATCAGTGGGCCCAGACATTATCCAAGGATGCCTTCTAAATAGCATGAAACGTGACCTATCAGACCCTCTGGAATTATTATTTAATTGCAGCCTCCAAACAGGCTTCATGCCTCATGAATGGAGAACTCAGTAGTCATCCCTCTGCACAAAGGTAAGCCATCTACAGATCTTAGAAATTACAGACCCATAAATCTCACTAGTCTGATATGCAAAGCCTGGCAAGAATTATCATGGAAATGATCAATAATGATATATTAAACCTCCAGACACTGGACCCAACATATTTGGTTTCATCAAGGGCAGGTCATGCTTACTGAACCTGGTGGACTTCTTTGAGAAGGTCACCAAAGCACTGGATGAGGGCAAAATGGTTTGCACTGCCTATCTTGACCTGGCTAAGGCATTTGACACAATACCCCATTTGGGAATTGTTGACAAACTCAAGAGGTTAGGTACAAACCTTTATGTCACCCAGTGGATAGCCAACTGGCTCATATACAGGACCCGGTAATTTAGTAATGGGGAGTCCTTCTCTACAAAGAGGTCAGTCACAAGTGGAGTCCCTTAGGGATCGGTCCTGGGACCACTCCTTTTTGGGATTTACTTCTCTGAAGTCAAGGCCAATGTCAATGGCCCCTGGCTGACTAAATTTGCAGATGACTGCAAATTAGGAGCTGTCAATGGATCGCACACAGACACAAATTTTCTTCAGGAAGGGCTGACACAGAAAAACAACTGGTATGAAAGTCATGAGCTAAAAATGCATTTCTAGAAATATATAATTGTATCCTTCGGGAAGTCATCCGCCCCAGTAACTATCATACTGACAACACATCCCTTAGTGTTCACCCAGTAGTCAAGGGCTTAGGACACACATAGACAGTAATCTACCTTTGACTATCACATGTTTACAGTAGTGAGGAAATCATTCTATGTTGCACAACTTATAAACAAAGGTATGGCATCTAGGTCCAAGGAAGTCATTGTTCCACTGTATTTGGCATTCATCAGACCTGTCATTGAGTACAATGCCCCCTTTGGTATGTAACTAACCAGGCATGTCCAACAATCAGAATGCCCACAGAGGTTTCTCAGTAAAAGAATACGAGAGTAAGAGTAAGCAAAATGTCCTATGCAGACCACCTCAAGACTCTATCCCTGTATTCTATCTCCTATAGGCTGTTGAGGAAGATCTATGCCTGGCATACAGAGCATTGTCAGACCCCTCTCTGATGGACCTCCTGTGTATCTGCAAACAAACAGCACTAGAATTACAAGGTCTGAATATTTAAACCTTGCCTGTGATATAAATAGGACCTGCTGGAGAGACAGGTATGTATCACAGAGACTACCCTGTCTGTAGAACAGGCTCACCATTCATGTGAATTAGAGTTCCCCCATAATTCAGTTCAAATGCAACTTGGACAATTTGATGGGGAGCAGGAAATTCATCCCTTGTTTGACACCTATGTTTCTAATGGACACAGGCAACCTGTAAATGGTTCATCTCCCAGGCCTCTGCTTGTAAACATTTCATTTCCCAAGACCCTGCTTACATTTATCAAAGGTACCAGAACTTGTCAGATATTTGGGATGCATGGAAAAGGCCCTTGTGGTCATTAGCCTAGTAAACACCTAAGAACTTATGAACCTATGTGTTACATATGAAACCTTAAGATTTAGCGCTAAAACTGAGACTCTGGGACATTTTTAATATGTGTGTTAATTTGGTTATGGTAGTTTATAATTATGTGATGGTGAATTTCTTTTTTTGCATCTTGGTTATCAGGTTAATGGTGTCTAAGATGGTGAATGGATAATGCACTGCTGTTTCAGGGCATTGACCATATTTGGGGTGATGCATAATAGGGGGACTATACCTTTAAACTGTTCCCTGATTTTATTTTTCAGAGCATCCCCAGTTTTTCCCTCATATTTTTGCCCTGTGCCACCTAAAATTGTTGACTTTCTGGTAAATCACTGAGGATTAGTCAGCCAATAATCCCAGACATCATAATTTCATAGTTCTTATTGTTGAGAAAATTCAAGTTGATGCAAAACCTGTTGTTGTATTCACTATTTCAAGAAATTAGACTAGTGTTAAAAATGTCCCTGATTTGGGGCCTTTATCCCTCAATTAGTTTAGACTTTGTACAGAATTCTTGTGTAACGAGGTTGAGAGGTATGAGGGTACCTAAGAGTGAATATCAGCGGGTGTTGCCCTTTTTTCTGCCTGTTCTGTAAATTTCTGATGGATGATGTTATTTGCTGGGGTTAAGGTAGACAGAGTGATGCAGTAAGGATAAATATTTGTCTTGAAAAAGACTGGGTAAAGATGTATAATATATAATTGTGTAAAGAATATCTAAATCATGCTACATGTTACAGTAGATTACCAAATATTGAACTGCCAAGTGTTTTCTTTTTTTTTATTTAAGTGTAAATAAAAAGTAAATTATGATGTTCTTGAATAATGACATTTTCAGAACACATGGGGAAGTATATATATCATGACATGTTGTGTTTGCTGCTTGATAAATGAAAGGTATAATTTCTAAAAAAAATGAATTGTGAGGGCTATTAGATTATCGAGACATTTTATCTTTCAATTGCTATATACATTTATTCAGACTTGTGCCTTGACACATGTAAAAAATAAATTTTGTTTCATAATCCTGGCAGGTCATGGATTACAAGTCTATAACTCTATTAGGTAGTGTTACAATCAATCTTAAGTTGCATAAACCTTTTGCCTGTCCTGTGTGTACTATGGGGGGGGGGGGGTCATACAATATTATGACACACTAGATTACATAAAAAATCTGCAAGAAACACCAAGTAAAACAGAATTCTAATTCCATACCAGATTAAATGAAGTTTGTAAAAATGCTCATAAAAATAATAAATAAAGCAGACTTACAGTGTGTCAGACATCTAATTTGAAAGAAAGCTACTGATTTTTTAAATAATAGCTATAGTCATAGGCTACTGGCTGTTATTTTTATTATTTGCAATGTACTGTCTTCAAGTTACAATTTACAGCTGTTATTACTGTTTAGAACCCTCATAACCTAAAGAATTATGATTAGGTCTGTTATCATTACCAATTTATCATGTGTTTGAGACATGGGTGCCAAGAAATTCACACCAAGAGGGAAACTCGATAGTTGAATCTTGGCATCCATGTCAAGGACACATGATAAGATATGATCTGAGAAAAACAGTTTTAACTCTTTGTAGTGCATAGAGCTGAATCTTTTTTCATATACTGTCAGCTACAGAAGAAAAAAGAAAAAGAAAAAAAGTTTAGAAGAGGAAAGTGCTTTATATTAGGTGCTGTCGGACAGACAGTATGCTGAAAAGAAAAGTGTCCCTGTTAATAGTGAAGGGTTTTAAAAGTTGTTAGACACTTTGTTTTGACACACCTTTTATTTATAAGTGTGGCACAGTGAATTTCAAATAGATTTTAAAACTGTTTCTCCTTCTGCCATTGTTCCTTTGCTGGCCAGCACTGTCCACTCTCAATCCCCTGCACATGATCCAATCTTAACAGCCTTTAGGTGTGCTTAACAAAGCTTGTTAAGCACTCTCCTGATGTCAGAAAGGTGTTTAACAAGCTAACCTTTTAACATTTTTGGAGCATAATCCCATCATTCCATGTACTGCATTCTTTCTAAGAACATTCAGGTTTTCCTCACTGTAATACTGTGAACCAAATTGCCAGACAGCATTCAGGATTCATGATGCTTGACTTGGCTGAAGCTATAGTAAGCCTAGTCTGAAAGTCAGTGCAAGCTGGTTCTCTGAAGCTGATAATAGTATTTCATCCCTGAGAAAAGGATTTCACTGTGGGCTAGAGGCTGACAGGCTAAATTTAGAACATTACCTTTGTCATTTCTTAAAATAAATCTGCATTTTTAGCACAGCACACATATGCCTCTTAAACACTCATTTTGAATTAGGTATAAGAATTCAGTAAAAGTATTTTGTATTTTAGTTATCACATCAATTTAAAACACGTTCTTAATTCAGAGTGAAATATTTTAAAACAGAATGAAATATTAGTTCTATTCATTAAATTCACTAGACCTGCATTGACATTAAATGAATGTCTCATCACAATTAAACATTTCAACTGACAGAATAGGTATAAAATAAATATCGTTTATGTTTTTCAACCTTTCACTATGCCATGGTCTACTTCTGCTGGCCTGTGGATGAGGCTACAGTTATGCCATTCCTCAAATGTCCACTGACCAAATCTGCTGACTAATTCCAGCCTATTCACACTTTTCCATGGTTAATCAGGGCAAAATATAATCTTAAGGTCAAGGAAATGTCAACTTATACCTGTAAATAGGTTCTGTGATGAAATATTGAGTAAAAATATGCCAAAGAACCAAATCACCAAATGCAAATATCCAAAAAACCTCAAAGATGAAAAATGAAGCTGTAAGTGTTTTTAAAGGGGAACAAGTCCCCCTGAACACTCCTGTGCACATAAAGAAGAAGAAGAGAGAAATGTTTCAAAACAAGGAATTACTGCTGCTGTACTTACAGAAATAACACAGACAGTAATTCTTATGCAAAACAGTTATTGGTGCTTTGTACTTCAGTATCTCATGGATATACACAGTAAATAATGGTTTCCTTGCGGACAGCCAAAATAACATCAGGAGAGGCCATGATATTATGACAGCTTGTTTGACTGTTTACTGATAGCATACTTGGGAATATGGTCAAAGGAGAGCTGACTAGTGTCAGGGGCTTTGGCAAGGTTAACCACAACCTTCTTTTTGATACTTTGACTGCACTGGCCTATCTAGCCATGCCTCTAATTTGATAGATACCTGGGTAACAGACTGATGAGTGAGAACATTGGGCATATTCTGAGCAAATATGGTACCACTGGCTCATGGGTCTATCATGCGTCCATCGAAAGCCCTCCACATTTGAGCCTCTGTATCAGCACACATTATACAGATCTCCATGTTATAATATCTAACAACTTTGCTGTAGCCTAATACAGAGAAACCCATTTTATTGGCCAAGGAGTCCAAACAGGTAAGTTGACACCAGGTTAAAGAAGCTTAGAATGCGGTTTGGTGACTCAAATGTTAATTATATAGAGCTGTGCAAATGGTACAGGCCCCTATGTGGAGAGGTAGGAAGTGAAGTATCCCAAATAAAATGAGGTGACTTAATGTCTATCTTGGACCAGTTCCTGAATAAGGGCTGTAACAAGGATTCAGGGTTACCTGTTGTAGCCTATAGGGTTGTGGCTGGTGCTGTGGATTCTGCAGACCCAGTCTGCATATGTCTTGTGTGTGCTGACTATCAGGATGCCCAATTATGAGCTCCATTCGATGTGTAGACTCCGATGATAGTTAAGCAGCCATTGGGCGAGGGTGGGCCTGCTTAAAAAAAAACAAGCTCTGTCTGGCTGCTTAAAATGCAGCTTACCAGATGGAGATCTCATGAATAAAGGCACCTCCCAGAGAGATATGCATTAAATTAAATTTTCCAGTTGAGCTTGAGCTTTCCTGTGTAGTGGGCAGGCTGTGCAGACCAGATTCACTTATGATATTCAGTGCCATTTCATCTTTCTAATTTGAGGATGCTGCATGCTTTCTTCTTGAAAAGGTTGCTAAGATTTGGCTTTCTCTTCCCCATAGTGTACCATTAGTGTGTTTTGAAGAGTTGGATCATGACTCTCCTGATCTTTGTAGGCTACAACTTGGCTATGTTAAGTATGATGATTACATAATAAATGTGGTATGCACAGTACCTAATATAGGATGGATACTGCTCCAACTAAGCAAGTAAGATCTTGCTTTGGTTCATTGTTAATAGTTATTCTGTAGATTGTTTGATTCTCCTGGACAGAGAGACAGCTTTTCATGTCTATTAAAAGAGGCCTTGATTATGCCATTTCTCAGGAAACACAGACAAATCTCAATTGTTTTAAGAACTACTACCTTGACTCTAGCTTACCTTGCATAGGTACTGAGAAAGTAGTTTATGTACAGATGTCTTCCTGTTTACCATCTCATGACTGACTAGAGCTTTGTCACTTGTGCTTTAGATCCAGGCACAGTACTCAGACAACCATTATTTATAGAGTTAGTGAGATTAAAGTCCATGTTCTAGCCTGGTCATAACTGATCTCTCATCAGCATTTGCCATAACTGATTGTGGTGTCTTCAGCAATCACATTAGAAACCACTTTAGCCTTACTGGTACCATGCTTGATTGGTTTGCTGCCTGCTGCATAGGCTGGTTACAAAGTGTGCTTTCTTGAGTTAATTCTTCCAGCCACCGCTCATAGAAGATTGTTTATTGTGATGTGGTATGTCGCAAGGTTAAGTCCTGCTGCCACTAGTTCCCCCAGAGCATACACTGCCTCTGAGAAGGTCACTCATGGTGAGGTATATCATCAGTTATATGCTGATAATACTCAGTTTTATTCTCTTGTACTCAGAAATGTGTGCCAGATTTTATTACACTTGAAGACTGCTCAGAGTCAGCTTCAGTGTACCTATTTTCTCTAGTCATCAGAATCCTCATATTAGACAAAACTACTGGATAGTTCCTGTGCTTTTGTCTCTCCATAGACTAATGGAAGAGGATTTGTCCTTGAAGAAAAACATTCAACAGCAAGTGCATCAAGCTCATTATGTAAAACTTTTTTTTTAGGTTACAATCAGTGTCATAAAACCATGGACATTAGAACACAATAAATATCCATACTTCAACCCAAAGCAGATTTAAAGACAGGTAAATCTATTTAAAGTTGACACATCAACCTTCTCACTATTACTCTGGGCCTTATACCCAGAAATCAAGGTCTCGTCTCATGTAAAAAACAACTGCCTGAATTCAACAACCACACACATTTTTCTACCCAATCCCCCCATCCAAGGGCAACCAAACCCCATCTTCATTTCCACTAGTTATTTTACCTTTCTATTTTAAATTTATAAAAATAAAGACATTGCACATTTTCCAGAACAAATTCTCCCTGATGGCCCCATTGGAGCTAACAACCTGCATCCTTGGTTCACTTCTTTATGCAACAGCACTGCTGATGTCCCTTCACCACATTTCTAAAAATTTCCATTTCACATAACATGTGCACAGTCTGGACAAAAAGCTATAATTATACCACTACCCAAAAACATAAATGTAGGAAGAGTCCCAGACTTTAGAGTTATTTCAGTTCAATCTCCACTTGGTAAGATACTGAAAAAAATGTTTTCAAACAATTGTACACCTGCATCGATCAATACAAGCTTCTTTCCTCAAACCATCATGGTTTCTGAAAAGGGAAAAGCACAACAGTTATCAAGTTACAGATGACACACTCCTAAACATGGATAAAGGAAAATTAACTGTGACCATTTTCATTTATCTTGGTGAGGAGTTTGACATTAAGAACCATAATTTCCTTTCTCAAAGCTTTCTAACCACTGTTATAAATGAGAAAGCCATGTGCTGGTCTAAAACATCCTAAGCAATAGGACATTACAAGTGAAAATAGGTTCATCCTGGTTCATCTCCATTTCCAACCTCAGGATCTCCCCTATCTTTCCTCATTTTTCTACATTCATTAATAATCTTTGTACAGACCTTCCCTTCTTACCAATTGTTTTTTTTTTATACAGGCAACATGCAGTGGTGGCTGGTGACTTCAAATCAAAGGGGGGCTGCAGGAGACAGCTGAATGGGTGGGGGTCAATGGGAAGGGTTGCGGCCAACTAAAAAGGGGAGGAGCTATGCTCAAAACTACAAAAACTGTAATTAAATATGCTGCCCTGGGTGCAAAACCGTCATTATGAGAGTCCAATCAAGACAAAATGAAGTGTAGAAGAAAAAAAATATTTCAATGCATTGGCTGCATGACAGCTTACTTAATATCTAGATGGAAACAAAAAGGTTGTGAGGCATGAAAAAATAAATTACTTTTTAAATACATTACTGGAATGCCAGTCAAAATCAAGTATAAGAAAAACAAGTAGCACTCAACTCAAACCACTTCTCCTTGCACTGCAGTTCTAATTATAATTTATATTCAGCTTTATTAAAGTACCAAGTAACATGCTGAAAGTAGCAATCTCTGTGATACCCCCACTTGTAAAAATGTTTCTTATCCAAAAAAGACCTGCTGCCTGACATCTACTTGTTTCATGGGGAAAACATGATCAAAGTAAAAAAATGAAAAGCAAACAAGAAACAAGCTCAAGATACATTGCTTAAAGGATTACTGTACAGGTTATGGACCACACATGATTGGCATTCTGTTTAGTTTATGGGTAAAGCCTACAGAGATGACTGGAAGTCTCCAACAAGTGTAATGAGCTTCTTAAAATAATGTAATCCTGTCCTTTATTACAAATACTGTCATATCCATTTCAGTACCCAGGGCTTATACATTATCTAGTTATGTAAGTATTCCCTGCATGGCAACAACAGAAAGGCTTTCAATGTTGGCAATTCTTTAACCGTGTGCTTATTAAAGATTACTTTCATCTTATGATCTCAGACAAGCTTACCAGATGGTCATTAAAGCATTGCTGCTTAAACACAAAGCAACAGGCACTTTCTGAGTAATAATAAGCATAAATCAACAGTACAAAAATATGACAGAAACCAGACCATTCTGCAAAATGAGGAACAGATGAAAAGCCACTGTAGTACTTGTATCTACCTTGGATGGGGGGATACTCTGCACATTTACACTGCATAACTGCTCCTTGCCTTGCTTGGACACATCCAGAGTCACTACATGGGGGAGTGGGAAACAACAAGTACTTCACAATTTGAAATGTCTGTGGCTGACTGTGATGGCCCTGACACATTTGTCATACCTCTCAACCACAGAGCAAGAAATCTGGACAAAGCCATACACAGAAGTGGGACAAAGGCCCAAAATAAGAACATTTTTAAAATATTGCTCTTATAAACTTAGAAAGATAACAGAATAGTAGGTCTTGCATTAGTATGAATTTTCTGAAGGGTATGAAATCTGAAACTCAAATGTCTGTCATTATTTTCTAACTTCAGTCTTTAATGATTTGCCACTAATTTGCCAAAAAACACAATTTTATGAAAAATGGACCAAACATGTAATGCAAAAATATAAAATAGCCACACAATACAGCTGGGAACCTATCAAAGAATGAACACTTTTTTTAATATTAGTACTGCTAACTTGAGCAGCTGACAAAATAAAAGAATCTACATGCATTTCTGAAATAAAAGTAATCTATAACTCTGATTATTGCAGTTATTTCTTAATTGTAAACCCTCCATGTTTTCTTCCAAAATTGCTATTTTGCGGAGGGATTATTAGGGGAAGAGCAACATTTTGAGCCAAAATCGGGGACAATTGAGAGGTTTGGCTATGCCTAATTCTATAAAGCAATTTATTTGCATGTACCTCTGAACCTGTTAATGCAATAAATCTGGGCAAGGCCAAATGTATTGGGAGAACATATAAACAGTACTAAAAATTGCTCTTGTATAAACTGAGACAGTTTATAGAATAACAGGTCTTACTTTAGCATGCATTTTTCTGATGGTTATGAAGTCTGAAACTTAGTGTCTGTCATTATTTAGTGACTTAATTCCTAAATGATTTGCCAGAAAACCACAACTTTTATGAGGAGCAAACCAAAAATAAAGTCTATTCATTCTATGAAAATCTGGACAGTTGGGAGGTATAGTTTAGCCGGGGCTGTCTTTGAGTTTGCTGCCCTTCCCCCTCATAAAATCATGGTCGAATGGAGCCTCCCCCCTGCAGCCATTCCAATGAACCATTACTTGGCTATTTCACCCCATTTACCATAAACACTAATGTGCATACTGCTTTACTTATATGATGATTTGGACTTCATTTGAAATTTTTATTTTGCATTTTACAGCACAAACATTACGACATCTGCTAAAAAAGCAATGCAGTTTCACAATGAAAACAGACTTAGCATTAAAACGTCTCTGCCCTTGAAACTCACATTCATTGAAACAGCATTGAAACCCACATTCAAAGAAAATACATTTTGCCAGTGGCAGACAAAGATTAACGTTGGGCTATTTTCAAATCATAGGCCCCTTGCACATGAAACATACATGTGCTCTTTGATACACCTTCCTGATTGTACTAAATTATATTCCTTGTACAATACAGTACAGTTGTTAGAGGGCTTTTTAAATTTATTGTTTTGAACATTTTTCCAGTAAACAATGAAACAAAATGCATGCACCAGTAATGACAAAACTGCCCAGTTCAGAACATTTCCATCATAAAAGTCTACTCAAACTTCTACAGTCCACCATTATCAGTAAATATGCACAATCTCTGAAGAAGTAAAAGTCATCTAAATAATTCCACATTAAAGAAATCTGTAACTAATGATGAGGTTGCTGCTAGCAAACAACTTTATATTTCATTGTTTCATCTACAAAAAGATTGTCTGTTGCCCTTGAGGAATAAATTGCCTATGCTGCATAAAAAATGATAAGCTAGTAAAATTGCAATAGGGAATGGATGGCAAACTGATAACAGGTTCATAGTTACTAGGTATCTTCGCCAAAAAGGACTGCAGCATCCACCCCCTTTACAACACAGTACAGTATCAGCAATACATCTACCTACTGTGGGAGTAGAACCCACAGCCTTCTGCATCAAAACTAAGTACACTACCTGCTGTGCTATTAACAATACAGGCAGACTCAGCATAAGCAGCACTATACTTTTGTTCTCCTGCAGCTCTCAGCTTTTTGTAAAATCTACTTGACAATCAGCTGTAACTCTGAACTTTGCAGCACAAGAAATCTGGAAAAAGCCAAAATCTATTGGGGGGGGGGGCAAAAGCCCAAAAACCAGGGATACATTTTAAACATTGCTCGTATAATGTTGAAAAGTTACTAGAATAAAATGTTGTGCTAACCACCATACATTTCATTGCCAAGTATTGAACCCAGGACCCTGTGCAAAACAGTCACAGCAACATACCACTATGCCAAATCATCTGTTTTATGAAAGAAGAAGACTGAAACTTAAATGGCTACCATTTAGTGAATTCAGTTCTCACCATAGCTGTCAACCTCTTAGCACAAAACACCTGAACAAAGCCAATAATGGGGGAATACAGCCCCCAGACATATTCAGTGAATTCAGTTCTCAACATAGCTCTCAACCTGTTAGCAAAAAACACGTAGACAAGACAAAGCCAGTAATGGGGGAATACAGCCCCCAAACATATTCAGTGAATTCAGTTCTAACCATAGCTCTCAACCTTAGCACAAAAAACCTGGACAAAGCCAATAATGGGGGAATACAGTCCCAAAAATAGGGACACATTTCAAATATCCATCTTATAAACTTTGAAAATTGCTAAAATAAAAGGTTTTGTGTTACCATGTACTTTCTGAAGAATATGAAGTCTGAAATTCAAATGCTTGTCATTTTTATTTAACATTTGTTAACCAGGAAAGTCTGACTTGGAACAAAAGCCAATTTTCAGCAGAGGCCCAGGGAGAAACACTCCAGACACATGTCTTTGTAAGATAGGAGGACACCAGAGCAAACCCACACAAACACAGAGAGGACATGCAGACTCCACACAGAAGGCACCCCAGCCAAAAATCAAACCAGAGAACCTGTAGCTGTCAGGCAACAATGCTACCAGTGCACCACTGCACCACTGACTGTGTCTTCTTCTTCTTCTTTCGGCTTTTCCTGGTTAGGGGTAGCCACAGAAGAACTCCGGTCCGCTAATGATTGGCAGGAGATTTTTTTTTATGGGTGCCGAGGTGCCAGCTCGATGTCCAACCTTCAGCGAAGGCACACCCATTCTATGCTTGTCTTTTGAATGCCACTCGACCGCGGGGAGGCCACGAAAACTCCACACAGAAGGCGCTCCAGCCGAGAATCGAATGGGAGAACCTCTTGCTGTGAGGAAACAATGCTACTGCTGCACCACCGTGGCTTACCACACCACTGACTGTGTCAAGAAACAAAAATACAGAAACCATAGATTTTATGAGGAACAGAACAAATATGAGGCAAAAATCTGCAAATTCTTTTTACAAATAGTGGTGGGTAGGGAATTCAGGCTCTTGTCACTTGGGCCCAAGGTACAGGGTTCAAGCGTTATTCTCTACCCACCACCATGTAGCAACTGGGGCATTACACACACACTCCCTAACTGTTAATCCATCTGCAACACACACACACACTCCCTACCTGTTTATCCATCTGCAGCAGACAGAAATCATCCATTGCCATCACGCTCCTCCATAAAGAAAGTCCCTTGCGGCAGCCAATCCATCATTCATACAGAAAGTCCCTTGCAGCAAGCAAGTCCTTCCCCTTCCATGCCGTGTTGCCCTTCCTGCGAGAGCACCAGTCTGCAGACATTGCAGTCCGATCCCCTTCCTGTCTATGCAGTTGTAACTGCACAGACATCTGAGAAATTTGCAAATTCAATGTTGTCTTCTTAATCCAGAAACAGTCTGGATTCTGTGAGCATGCTCCAGACTGGTTCACCAGCAGTCCGGATAGCGGGAAATGCCGCGCATGCATGATGTTCCAGGACTCGTCTAATTTTATTTTTGTTATTTTATTTTTGTTTTTGTTTGTTTTTGTTTTATTTCTGTTTATTTTTCATTTTTACAGCTGGGGGGGAGGGGGGCTGCAGTCCAATAGCACTAGCCGCCCCTGGCAACATGGCAATTTATAGATTAGACCTACCTCAACACAATTAAAAAACTGGTAGAATCTGACTTAGCCAGCCTTCACTCCTGCATTTCCCAACATCAACTAATTTTTAATTTCTAAAAAAAAAAAAAAAAAAACAAAATCATGCTATTTGGCATTTTATACATACTCTATATATTCCCTACAGAGTACAGAAATTCCCACCTCCATCTTTTCCAACCTCCCCACTGAAACTGTGAAATCATTTGGATACCTTGGCCTCTGGCTAGACCCAAAGCTTATCTGCCATTACCACAATAGAATGATAATCACAAGATCAAAAGACTTCCTTTCTGTGCCTAGAAAATCTCTCACTTCCTTTCCCCAGAAGCCATGACTGCCATAGGTAAAGGAAATCTAATGGCCCAACTTGAATCTGGACTTTCCCTATTTGCAGCAGCATCCCAAAAATATAACTCACTATAGACTTCTTGAAATAAAATCTGTAGATTCATGCTGACAGCAGGATCTGAACAGTACTGTTATCTCTTATTAAAAACTAAAGTGCTCCCTATTAAACAATGAGTTGACCTGTTATGAGGTTCAAAACTTTATAAAATTATTGGAAAAGAACTCATTCAACCACTTTGCAAACTGACTTCAAATAAGAGAATACAACTATAATCTTCACGTTTAAAACTTCAATACTGCATCCCTTCATGTTCAAGACACAGGTTCTCCATTATAGCTACCAAACTATGGGAGTCCCCCCCCCCCTTGGTGCTGTATGACATTATTTCCTACAACATCTCTAGGAAAGGGTTAAAGGAACATCTTTAGGAAACATCTGCCTGCAACTGCTTTATCAACAACCTACTAGGCTGACATCCTACCTCACCTTTATACTTTATATTCCCTTTCTACAAAAACAGCACACACATATTCAAAGACTGCTTCACTATATCTATTTGTCCCTTTTTCATGGCCTTACATGTCATCCTACATCCTACAAATAATCTCTCCTTTTGCATACCTCCAGTCCAACACTTTTTATTAATATACACTAAACTTTTTATTTACTCTTTACCTCAGCAGGGGATGGGACCCTGTACCATTATATGTAGCACTCCATTTCTACCTGTTTATTCATCTGTAGTCAGTGTTTTTTGTTGTAGATATTGCTCCTAGAAAACTATCAGAATAATCTACTTTTTTAACATTTTTTGTTGCTGATAAGATACTGATTTTTTATTGTAAGTCTGTTATCTCTACCGTGACTTTTAATACTATGCAATGCCTTTTCTTATCTTACTTTCTACTGAGATGGTACTTCTAGGTCAAATCTGAAATGGTCCACTGGGATCAGAACTCTACCCTGGTTTGCAAGAAACAAATAAACAAAAGGGTTATTCTCCAGTGAATGACTGAGATCCAACTTAGGCTTAACCCACAAAAGACTGAGTCAGTACTGGTGCACACCACTGTATGCCCATCAGATTGTTCTCTACTTTTCCATTTTAATGAAAAGCCACAGAGAGTGAAAAAGTCTTATTTCCTCATGGCGTCCTCATAGTTTTGCACATAGTTAAAATAATTGTGCATCTTAAGTACAATCAAGCTACCAAAGTAATATACTTTGGTAAATTTTATTTTTTAAATAGGAGATACTTTACCCGATGCACCTGCTGGTGCAGATATGAGTCAGTCAGTTACATGTTTCTACATGGTGTGCTAATGTCACTGAATTGCATCTGGTACTTCCTTTTTCATTTTCAGTAGATACCAGTGATGGTCCAGTAGCCTTATTACTTCAGCTAACATTTAAAACGTGCAAAACTGGCCACAAAACTTCTTTCACAGGAGACTTGGCATCCTGTTGTAATGCTAGGTAATTTCAGTACTTCTTTTTTGGGGAGTATTATCATGACTTGTTGTACCTGTACAGTTACTCATGATAATAAAACTAAATGATAATGTGTGGAAATTAGCTTGCATTATAACAGAATGGCAGGTGCAAGTTAAATTTGTTTTATGGCTGGTTTTGTTAATGTAACTTTCTTTTTATGTCATCAGGACATGCAGTTTAACAATGTACACCAGCTACCAGGAAAGCCGGAAGTAGCCAGACTCACAAAAGTTGTTTAGTTTTTCAAATAAAATGTTAAATCTGGGTTGCAACCATAAATGGGGACTACATAAAGACAGATAATTTTGCATATCTGATGCTTATTTTCAGTACATGATTTATTGTACTTGATATTTAATAATATGTACGGGGGAAATAAATGGGAATTTTTCAGACATCTGGCCTGCTAACTACAGCCTGGATCCCTGATCAACAAGATTGACTCCTGCTTGCCTTGATGTTTTGGGTGCAATGTTTTATCAGATAATCTTTGCTTCATTAAGTACTGTTTTGTTTCCATCTCCTTTAAAATAAGGATTTTGTTATTCCAATCATGAGGAATAATTTTGATCCCAGTAAAAAAAAAATAGTATGTTTATTTAGTAATTCAAAGAAAATGTTGAATCTGGACTGTTTGCATAATTGGATACTACACAAAGGCAGATGACATTGAGTTTCTGACGTTCATTTCCAGTATGTGATTTATTGCACATGATTTTTAAGAATATTTGAGAGGAAATAGACTGGAATTTGTTTCTCATATCTACATGTCTCTAAACACTAGACGAAAGTACATGTATTTAGGTAGGAAAAGCTGAAATTTGTAGAAATTCACAAAATCTTCTCAAAAAAGACATGATTATTGATAACAGGCTGATACTGAAGGAACGGGCATCAACTATTGTTATGGCATTTTACCTCCATCTAAATGACACTTCTTTGTTCTACAGTTTCATTCAGTTTCAAACCTAGCCAACCTCCCCTCCTATATCACTGCTTGCAGTTTCTCCTTCCTACACAGACTCCTTACACTGCATATTAAAACTACCAAAATACGGTCCAGGTCACCCTTATCTATTCCTCTTCTGTTTTTTTTTTTTAACTTCTGTTTCCTGTCTAAACACATGTACCTTTTCTAGTGTTTAAGGACTTTGTGAAGCTTGCTTTATGTGGTATGTATGCTGGGGAAACTCTTTACGTATTACTTCTATGTCTGTCTTTTCCAGCTAAGTGACTAATCAGTACACAGTTGAATAAGAATCTTTCCTGAAAACCTTCATCTTAACGTTTATTTCTATGCCTCAAAAAAGGCAGATGCATAAGCAAAACAGATATGACATCCACATTTTGCACACGCCTTCTCAAAGAAGTTATAAAATATGTGCTTGGCTACTGTAAATTTGCTCACTGGGTTGCAAATACATCCAGTACTGCAGAATATTTGTAAAGCTTGTGTTTTACAGAATGTGTGTGTGTGTGTGTGTGTGTGTGTGTGTGTGTGTGTGTGTGTGTGTGTGTGTGTGTGTGTGTGTGTGTGTGTGTGTGTGCGTGCGCGCGCACACATAAGAGAGGCACTCCAGGTGTATGTGTGTTGCTCTCTGCACCCTTCCTGGAAACTGCAACTAAACCTGAAGTGTGAACAGAATATCTACAGTGGAAACAAGAAACTGCATAACACCATCAAATACTGAGGAATACAATGCTAAGAGATAGTCCCAGCCATTTAGTGAAGTAAGCAAGAAAGACATAGAGATAATCTGACTTTTATTAGCATTTGTTTACATCTTATATTTGTAGCTGAATGATGTTTTATCACCCGTTATGGGTTAGTGTATCATAACGTTACAAATTGTAGATGTGAACAGTGTCAACTTGTGGGTAGCAGGATGACTTACCAGAATGTGTAGATATGAAGCAATGTCAGCTTGTGGACAGCACAGTGACCTACCAAAACATGCAAGACCGAATCAATGTCAGCAAGTGGACAGCAGGGTGACCTATCAAAGTGTGTAAATGTAAAGCAGTGTCAGCATGTGGACAGTAGGGTGTCCTACCAAAAGGTGTAGATGTGAAGCAGTGTCATCATGCGGACAGTAGGGTATCATACCAAAAGATGCACATGTGAAACAGTGTCATCATGTCGACAGTAGGATGTCCTGCCAAAAGTGTATATGTGAACAGTGTCAGCTTGTGGACAGAAAAGTGACCTATCAAAACATGCAGCCTGAAGCAATGTCAGAATGTGGACAGCAGGGTAACCTACTAAAAAGTTTAGATGTGAAGCAACATTGGCATGTGAACAGGAGGGTGACCTACCAATGCATGTAGATGTGAAACAGTGTCAGCTTGTGGACAGCAGAGTGACCTACCAAAAGATGCACATTGAAGTAATGTGAACATGTGGACAGCAGGGTAACCTACTAAAAAGTGTAGATGTGAGGCAACATTGGCATGTGAACAGGAGGGTGACCTACCAATACATGTAGGTGTGAAACAGTGTCAGCTTGTGGACAGCAGAGTGACCTACCAAAAGATGCACATTGAAGTAATGTGAACATGTGGACAGCAGGGTGACCTACTAAAATGCATAGATGTGAAGTAGCATCAGCATGTGAACAGGAGGGTGACCTACCAATACATGTAGGTGTGAAACAGTGTCAGCTTGTGGACAGCAGATTGACCTACCAAAAGATGCACACTGAAGTAATGTCAACATGTGGACAGCAGGGTGACCTACTAAAATGTGTGGATGTGATGCAGCATCAGCATGTGAACAGGAGGGTGACCTACCAAAATGTGCAGATGTGAAACAGTGTCAGCTTGTGGACAGCAGGGTGACCTACTAAACATGTAGATCAAAGCAGTGTCAGTGTTGATAGAAGCAGTGTCAGCTTGTGAACAGCAGGGTAACCTACAAAAAGTGATAGTTTCTTTACAAAAAAATATATAGGAATTGGTGTTACATCTGTTTGATGAAAGTACTGTTGTGTAAGTCCTACTTACCCATACCAGTAAATTATCAAACTTCTTCACTGCTACAGTAGCCTACAGGCAGTGTTCTGCCAAGGACACAGCACCTGGCCAGATTGTCAAAACTTTAATTCCCCTCCCGCTCTCTTACCTAGGCTAATAGGCTGCACCCTTTTTGGAGGGGAAGTATATCAGCAGTCAGAGTAAGGTAAATCTTTGGGATTTTACTGCTTCAAGAAAGGAAGGCAGATTCACCCTGAGCCAATAATGAACAATCAATAATTACCATATAAATCATCCCAACAACAATTACAATAACAACAGAATGTGTGTCCCACCTCAGCTATCTACAAAGGGGGATGGTGGGTAGGTGCTGCTACTGCAGCAGTGAAGAAGTTCAAATATCTACTGTTACCAGGTAAGTAGGACTTACACAGTTGTACTATGTTGTTCATTCTCACTGCTACGCAGCCTATGGGTGGATTCTCAAAGTTTATACCATTTGGGAAGAGGGAAGATAAAAGTTCAGGAGCCCATGGACAATTGTCCTAACAAAGGGTGTCCTGGAATTAGAGAAGGACTCCAGTTTGTAGTGCTTTTTGAAGATATAAATAGAGGAACAGGTTGGTGGTTCTAGAATATGCTCGAGTCCACCCTTTTCAAATATGCCATCAAACACCCTAGTAGAATGTGCCATAACTTTGCTTGGAAAAGTTATACCATGGTGGCACAGTCTGTTTAGACATGGGTTGGCCTTTCTTAATCTCAGCGTAGTAAACAAACAGCTGTTTAGCATCCTTGAAGGACTTGGTCCTGTCAAGGTAGTACTTGAGCTGCCTCTGCATATCCAATGTATGTAGAATCTGTTCTCCCATTTTCTACCTCTGGGAAGAAAGCTAGGAGATTGATGGCTTGATTCAAGGTAAACTCAGATGCCACTTTAGGCATGAATGAAGGATTAGTGATTAATGCAACCCTATCCTTATGGAAAACCAGAGAGGGTTCACCCCCCCCCCCATGAGAGCTTGCAACTCACTTGCAAATGTCAGAGCAACAGGTAAAACAGTTTTCCACAAAATGAACTGCAAAGCCAGCCTGAGAGACCCATTCAAAGGGAGTTAAGGTCAGCTTTTCTAGAATAATTTATTTATTTATTTATAATATCAGGAATGACAGTGAGACAAATGCATTAGACAAACATATTTTGGGGAATGACTCAACTCACAGTTTTAAATGTCTTGTGATTCAAGTGGTTAATGAACGTGGTGGTGACATTGAAAATTTAACTGAAGTGTCAGAGACGAGGTTGGATTATTATAATGCGGGCAGATACTGGTAGGGGCCTAAATGAAAAAGTCCCATTAAAACCTCTGTTAAAAGCAAGAGGTTTGCATAAATGAGTTTTTGAAAATGTATTTCAATGTATATTCATGTTTATTTTTAACATTTAAAAAAAAAAAATATATATATATATATATATATATATATATATATATATATTTTTTTTTTATTTAGTACATTATTTATAAGTATTTATTGGAACAGGATACCATCATTTTAAATCATTTTAATGCTTGTAATATGTAACATTGTTGCTAGGTTACTGATTGACAGATGTTACTGATTGGCTAAGATAGTTTTAAGAATTGTATATACATATAACTTTTTGAATATGTTTTTAAACGTCTGATAAAGCAATATGTTTTTACTGTGAAAGCACTTATGTGGCATTAAAACTTGTGTATTACATTGGAGTTAATTTGGTTACTGGACAACTGCCTTGTTTTGGTTCACTTTTTATGTGTTCTGGATTTTCTAGAACAAAACTGAGATCCCGAGGAGGAGGAGGAATTTGCTTGTGAGGAGGTCTCATATGCAACACTCCTTTCAGAAACTGTATGACCAAAAACATAGAAGAAAGAGTGGGATCTACAGGCAGACAAGCTAAGATGGCTGCAAGATGCACTTTGACAGAAACATATGAAAAGCCCTCTTTAAGTAGCTCGCACGAATCAGAGATGTTACTTCTGATTTAGGACCCCTGTGATTGGTAAGGCACCAACTTGAAAATCTCTTCCATTTGCTAACATAAGACTTCCTAGTAGTAGGTTTACTTGCCTGTTTTAGTGCCTGCTGTATGTCCTTGTGAAAAAGGTGCCTAAAAGGTATTAAACCTGAATCATTCAGGCTGTCAATTGTAGTTGATTGACATCAGGGTGCATCAAACTCCCCTTGTACTGTTTGAGTAGCTCCAGTCTTTGAGGAAGCTAGTATTGCCTGGGCCAAAAGTGAGTCACCACAGTGATTTTTGGTAATTTTTTCTAAATCTTTACAATTACCTTGAAAATTATTGGAAAGGGTGGAAAAGCATAGAGGAACATTCCTATCCAAGGGAATGACACAGCATCTGTTCTCCTTGTTTGGTTGCAAGGATGCCTCAAACAGAATTTTTCTAGTTGTCTGTTATGTAAGGAGGTGAACAGATCCACTTGAGGTGTCCCCTACTTCTAGATTAAGTCCTGGAACATATCTGTATTGAGTTTTCACTCATGAGCGTCTGCCCAAGATCTGTTGAATCTGTTTGTCACAATGTTTTGGTTCTTCCATACTTATAAAAGGTACTGGAACAGTCCCTGATGACACATCTAACCTCTGGTCCACAGTTGCTACTACAGGTTTATCAGAGGGAGCTCAGACAATAGGTAATTGGTCTGTGGAACAGTCTTTGGCCAAGCTAGAGTCACTTACTATGTCTGAAGCAAAAATTTTACTTGTTTTTCTTTTTGGTTTCAAGTGGAGTGGAAAAAGCAGGAACAGGAATATGAACCATACTGTAGCCAGAGAAGAAAGCTCAAAAACACTGGGATAAGGTAAATATTCACTAGGAAGCACCAAGTACACTTTATTCCCCAAACTAGTAAATGCAAGCAGTACACTGAAAATTGTGTTACCAGACCTTAAACTTTTATTTAGATATATCACAGAACATTTAGGTACTTATGTATTAACGCAACCACATTTTCAGACGTGCTGGACTTTCTTGTCTTTTACTTAAACAACAACAAGGGAGTGTAATTAGGAAGGGTAGACTGTGAAAAACTCTTCTAGGATGTTGGTGGTGGCTTTGTAAAATGAGTAAGGGTTCAAATTTGAAGATTTGTGGCTAACATGCTTGAAAGACATCAAGCAGTGAATTCACCGAGTGATCACAGAGGCTGCGTGTATATACATACATTGGCCTGAAAGGAGTGTGGGCAGTCATAGCGTATGATGTTAGACACACACACACACACACACACACTCACACTTCCAAAGGATTAGCTGCTTTTGAGCACGCTAGCTACAAATCCTAATATTTGCAAACCCTTACTCATTTTACAAACCCACCACCAAGATCCCACAAGATAGTGTTTTAACAGTCTACCCTTCTCGATTACTTTGTCAGAAGTTAGACAGGGTAATGCTTTTCTTTTCTTTCCTGATGCTTTCTGTTCTCAGGGCAAAGGCTGAGAAAAGGGAAAGCGGAACGTGCTTTAAGTGGAATGGGGGACTTGCTTAACTGACATCTTGAGATGCTGGCAGTAAATGGGGAAACCTGTTTTTCAAACCTTATTTCCTTATTTTTTCAGCCATTGAAGTGAGAAACCTTCCTAAAAACAAGAACACATTAAAAAAACATGTCTCTGAGGTTTTCTCATACTTCATTGGTCCCAGATGACACAAGGAGAAGCAACCAGCATTAGCGGGAAAATGTGGTTGCGGTAATACGCAAGTACCAACATTTATTACCTCTGAAATGAGAAGATATTCTAATTATGTTAAAACAATATCAGGAGAGAGGAACACATTCCATCTGTAAAAGCACAATCCAAAACTTAATATTTTTATAAAAATCACAGTTTTCCACACAAAATTGAAAAATAAGCCAAGTAAACAGAACAGAAGCGCCTATAATTCCTAACAGAAGCCGGTATTTTTTGGTATTGTATTATTAAGGTGGAATACCACAAATAGCTGTTCTTTTTTATATTAAAGCAGATCATAAATGATATCACAAATATTAAATAAAAATATTTATGAAATGAAGGAGGTCCCCAAAAAGGGGTCTAATCTGTTAGGGGAGAATCTTTTGTCAAATTGTTGCTCTTCTGAAGTCAGAGAGATGCTACTACTCAAGCCAGATGTAAAATTCTGAAGATTTACCTCATTCTGGTTGATGATATATTACCTTCCAAAAAGTGTGTAGCCTATTAGCAGTCAGAGTGAGTGACAGGGAGGGGGTTAGATATTTGGCAAGCTGGCCAGGTGATGTGACCTTGGCAGGACACTCACTATACATAGAGTATTGTAGTAGTGAGGATAAAGAACATCATTAATACTGAATCAGAATTCCCACTGGCTTTTCTTGCTCTGCTTTTTAGTGATATGAATTTTGGACTGACTACACCCCCATGAAATTAAGTTGCAAAAACACACTTCTTGTAGGCATGTGGACTAAAGAACTTAACAAAACAAGAAACATAAAGCAGTCTAGCCTACCTAGTAAATAACCTTGTGTGACTTAGGTGCCAGAAGAGGTGTCCAGGTAAGAATTTTGGGGGTTGAGAGGTGAGGGTGCTACACCATTGACCCTAATTACTGCTGAAAGCATTTGGTGGGGTGTTATGTTTACATAAAGGAAAGCTTGGTCAGGCTCAGCCTATGATTCTTTTCATAGCCCAAGATCTGAGGGGAGACAGCAGCATCTGGCACCTGCCCAGCACAGGTATGTGACAGTCTGGTGCTACAGAGGAAGTATGTATAGTGTAGTGGGGTACAATGAGCAGTCCAAAACAGGTCACACTGGGGAGACTAAATATGCATAGTTAACCAGAGCTATCTGAATAGCTGTACCATTTACTCCCATGACTGCTTACAGCCAGGGACAGACATTAATTAGCCCACAAGTAAAGGAGGCATAACATTTAATCTATTTAGCAGATGATACAATTTTAAAAGTCAGTAATATATCTGTATACTGTATATATGTCATTAATCTCGAGCTCCCACATGTGCGTGTGCGTACACGCATGGATATGTGTGTGTTTTTGTGTCTATTATGCATTGCAGGCATGCATATGTATATGTCTGTCTGTAGTAAGTTTCATGTTCAAGGCCAAAATTCTGCAGTGTAAAACCTTTTGTTTGTCATTTCAGTCTGTATCAGTGCTTGTGTTTAGCACAGGATGATTAGCTACAATAAGAAATGTTCCAAGCTCAGTAGAAGTCATACGGATCATTTCAGATACCCATATGACTACCAAGAAAGGCTGAGAAAGCATGTTTTTCTTTTTTTCTGTGGAAACCAGAGTACTTTAGTGAAGTCAATCAAGACTTTATTTTGACGATATACAGGTGGGTAAAGATATAACTTTTTTAGACATACATCTGATTTTGGAGGACAGCAATACTTTACGTACGTCTGTGACTAGAAAATTTACTGATAGTAATCAGTATTTGGTGGGGACTAGCTGTCATCCAGTTCATACTTTGGTCTCCTTGCCCTATGGGGAATGTATGAGACTTAGAAGGCTATGTAATACTAACATGGACTTCTTTAAAGAAATTAGTGTGACTAGTGAGATGTTTAGATTGAGGGGCTATAGTGAAAGTAGTATTCAAACAGCTATAGATAAGGTTATTAATGAACAACATAAAGTTGGTACTTATAAGTATGGAAGTAAGGGTATAAGTTAGATGTTAGAAATCATGAGAAAAGACGAATTTATTTTGTCTCTACATATAGTGTTTTCAGTGATGTTTTAATAGATATTGTTAAACGCTACTTGAATTTTTTGTTTAGACCAATGGACCTAAAAAAATTATTGTCTAGGTCTTTAGGCATTTCATTTCATAGAGGTAGGAATTTAAAGATATCTTGGTACATAATAAATTTAAATATCCCACTGAGACATTGCAATATAGGACCATGCAGAGACTAGGAACTTCACCCTGTGGTCATTGCAATGTATGTCATTATATTGTTCCAACTTTTAAGTATATAAATGGCCATGTATTTGAGGTTAAAAATATATACAGCTGTAATACTGAAGGTATTATTTATGCGTTGAAATGTCCGTGTAACCTTGTATATATAGGAGAAAGTAAAAGGAAGTTTAAAACTAGACTGCAGGAGCATGTCAGGAATATTATAAATAATAAAGAAGATAGCCCTGTTGCTAAACATTTTATGCTGGCTCACAATTCTAATCCAAATGGGTTACAAGCCACTATCTTAGAACATATTATGAAGGGTGTATTTTCTGATGATTTGTATAAAAAGAAGTTGTTATATAAATAAAGTATTTTCATTTTGAAATATGACACTTTATTTCCTCAGGGTCTGAATGTGGAATGTAACTGGTAGCTTCTTATCTGATGAGAAAGTAGTATTAAGTATTTTTAATGTTTATTGATTAATTGGTTTAGGCTGCTTGTTTAATTGTTAGATGTATTAGGGTATATAAACTGTGTAAGTTATGTGATGTTTTATACTCCTTGAAGGCGGTTGCCAAAGCACTAGAGGTGCAATAAACTGGTGTTTTAAGTGAATTCTTGGTCTGTGGTCTTCAGTTTTATCTTTTCTTTTTGGTTCGTGCAGTGTTTGGTCTGTTTTTATGGCAAATGAATCTTCGTTTGGGATCCCTAGGCTCTTGAGGGATGAGACACTGGAAGGTAGTCAAAAAACTATGGACAGTTTTGTAATGCATCAGAATGCTGCAGGTATGGCTGGTTCCAACGTTGCCAATACTTTTGCTTCAGTGGGTGTTTCCTCTACTTCACATTTTTTTGAAATGCTTGAACAAGCAAGAAATTCTAGAGTAAATGATCCATTTGCCTCTGAGGGACAATCTGGCCCTTCTTCCAGTCATTCTGGTGAATTAAGTGCTTTAATGAGTAAGTTGGAACAGTTACTGCATTAAGAAACTGCTGTATACTTTAAACTGTTAAGCTTGCAAAGATATGTTGACTTAGATATTACACCTAGGGGACTAAGAGACTTTAAAAGTCCCTCTACTCCTTTTGATATGTCTGATGAAAGGGATGTGCAATTTTCTAAGAAATGTTTATTGGCAGCTCATCGTTGTACTTTAGAATGGATTTCCATTCTATTGGAAAGAGATCGTGTGAAACAAAATAAGCTTAAGGAAGACATTAGAGCTGCCTATAATGACTTATCTAAAAGACTTACATCTATGCAGTTTGACAAGTTTTTAGCAGATGTAAATATTGGTTTAGATAAATATGAAAAAGAACTCATTGATCGGAAATGCACAAAACTGAAAAGAGATCTAAAAGACTATCAAAGTAATTGTGCCTTTTTATGGCAAAAACCAACACATTTTCATCATAATAAAGGCTCTGGTCCCTTTAAGAAATCACCAGCTCCTTCTAGGAGTGTGTCTTTTGCTTCAGATGTTTTGGGCATTTCCTCTAATGGTGGAGGTGAAGGAGAGCATTTTCCAGCATTACCAGCAGCTCAAAATCCATCTAGATTAATCTCAGATTTTCGGAGAGGGAACCAGCAGTTTCAGGAAGAGCAGAGAGAGCAGAGTGAGCGGAAGAGACGAAGATTTCAGACTGGGAACTTTAACAATCGAGAAGGACACAGTTTCAATGATAACAAGAGAAGCAAATGGTATTAGTGTGACTGCAAATAATGTTGTGCAAGATATTCTTGACAGTTCTGTGTCTTTTGTTTACAAAGATGTGGGTGAAACAATCCATGTAACTGCTGCATCTGAGTGTAAGAAAATTTCTATTGTTCATAACATTTCTGGGGTGTCTTTATCTGTAGATCAGATGAATGTTTTGAATTATGGTCTTAAATATATACCCACAGTGTTGCCTCGGTTACATGAATTAAAGTGTGATATTTTTAGACTGTGTAGGAAGATACATTTATTATATTGTTTTGCCAATAACCAGTATAAAGAAGGTGATGGTAGTTGGTTAGAATCTGATAGTTTAGAGAACAGTTTTTATTCTTGTGTATCTGACCCTGAGGAATGCTTTGACTATGCAAGTGACTATAATGCCTATAGTTTGTTAAAATCTGATAAAATAATGAGCAAAAGTGATTTTATTCCTCCATACCAACATAAACATATAACGTGTTTTTCTCAAATGTTGAATTTTGCTGTAGAAAATGCTTTTTGTGATTTTATGCAGTATAAGTATAAGCTGGTATATAACTTGAATAAAAAGGAATGGAAGGAACTACAGGCATTAGCGAATAATGAACATATTATTAAACCATCTGATAAAGGTGGTAAGATCGTGGTGATGAATGATGCTCAATATTATAAAATGTGGATGACACATCTGGATGATAACAATACCTATGTTAAGAGTAATATAAATGAATATATTAAGGCTATGAATGATTTTGACACCCTTATATCTAAGGGAGTGAGGTTAAAATATTTTTCACAAAATGACAAAGATAAAAAGTTTAATACTGATGACAGTGAGTTGGCTTTATTTTACTGTCTTCCAAAAATTCATAAAAGTGGGGTTGACCCACCTGATAGGCCTATTGTATCTGCTCAAAAATATTTTTTATCTAATATTGGAAAATTTTTGCATGAATATTTATTCCCTTATGTAATAAGGTTACCTAGTTATATCAGGGATAGTTTTGATTCTTTGGAAAAATTATCTAAAATACAATGGAGTGCAGATATGTTTTTTATAAGTGTTGATGTTGTTAGTTTGTATACTAACATACAGTGTCAGTTTGGACTAGAAGCAGTAAAATATTTTTTGGGTGATAGTCCAGTAACGTATTATATTATTGAAATACTGGAATTTTGTTTGAATAATAATTTTTTTATGTTTAATGAACAAATATACAGACAAATCAAGGGCACTGCCTTTTTGCCCCCATGTATGCCAGTCTAATGATGGGTTTGTATGAGTTAGAATGGTTATATCATATAGATTTTTTCAAAATTATGTAGTTAGTTATTTTCATTTTATAGAAGATCTTGTTTTTATTTGTAAAGGTGGGATATCTTATGTTGGTCAGTTTATAGAAGTTATGCAATATAATAGATTTGGACTTTCTTTTGATGGTATACAGGTGGGCAAAGATATAACTTTTTTAGACATACATCTGATTTTGGAGGACAGCAATACTTTACGTACGTCAGTGCATAGAAAATTTTCTGATAGTAATCAGTATTTGATGGGGACTAGCTGTCATCCAGTTCATACTTTGGTCTCCTTGCCCTATGGGGACTGTATGAGACTTAGAAGGCTATGTAATACTAACATGGACTTCTTTAAAGAAATTAGTGCGACTAGTGAGATGTTTAGATTGAGGGGCTACAGTGAAGGTAGTATGAAAACAGCTATAGATAAGGTTATTAATGAACAACATAAAGTTGGTTCTTATAAGTATGGAAGTAAGGGGTATAAGTTAGATGTTAGAAATCAAGAGAAAAGACTAGTTTATTTTGTCTCTACATATAGTGTTTTCAGTGATGTTTTAACAGATATTGTTAAACACTACTGGAATTTTTTGTTTAGATAAATGGACCTAAAAAAATTTATTGTCTAGGTCTTTAGGCATTTCATTTCGTAGAGGTAGGAATTTAAAATATATTTTGGTACATAATAAATTTAAATATCCCACTGAGACATTGCAATATAGGACCATGCAGAGACTAGGAACTTCACCCTGTGGTCATTGCAATGTATGTCATTATATTGTTCCAACTTTTAAGTATATAAATGGCCATGTATTTGAGGTTAAAAATATATACAGCTGTAATACTGAAGGTATTATTTATGCGTTGAAATGTCCGTGTAACCTTGTATATATAGGAGAAAGTAAAAGGAAGTTTAAAACTAGACTGCAGGAGCATGTCAGGAATATTATAAATAATAAAGAAGATAGCCCTGTTGACAAACATTTTATGCTGGCTCACAATTCTAATCCAAATGGGTTACAAGCCACTATCTTAGAGCATATTATGAAGGATGTATTTTCTGATGATTTGTATAAAAAGAAGTTGTTATATAAAGAAATTATTTTCATTTTGAAATATGACACTTTATTTCCTCAGGGTCTGAATGTGGAATGTAACTGGAGGCTTCTTATCTGATGAGAAAGTAGTATTAAGTATTTTTTAATGTTTATTGATTAATTGGTTTAGGCTGCTTGTTTAATTGTAAGATGTATTAGGGTATATAAACTGCGTAAGTTATGTGATGTTTTATACTCCTTGAAGGCGGTTGCCGAAGCGCTAGAGGTGCAATAAACTGGTGTTTTAAGTGGATTCTTCGTCTGTGGTCTTCAGTTTTATCTTTTCTTTTTGGTTTGTGCAGTGTATCAGTGCTTGTGTTTAGCACAGGATGATTAGCTACAATAAGAAATGTTCCAAACTCAGTGGAAGTCATATGGATCATTTCAGATACCCATATTTATTTATTTTATTTTATTTTACATTTGTTGACCGGGCTAGTCTAACTGGATACATGTCCATTTTCAGTAGAGGCCCGGGGAGAAAAGCTCCAGGAAAAACATATATATATATATATATATATATATATATATATATATATATATATACACACATATATATATATATATATATATATATATATATATATATATATATATATATAAACATATAAAATATGATATTCAAAATAAGAAAAATGACATTAACAGATTATTAGATCCTAAAGTTAACACTTTTCAAAAACAGTAGAAAAAAGTCAAACATGGCAAATAGTAGTCATAACTCACAATATTAGTAAATAGTTAAGAAGGTTAGTCTATAGTGAGATATATGAAACAGGGTAATGGATAAATATATTATGGTTTTGAGAGTAACAGATAGTTTAAGGGTAGACAGTTAGTCAGGGTTGGTACAAGAACTTAACCAGTGGTTAGTGAAGAAAAGTCTTAGGTTAGCTTTAAATAGTGGGAGAGAGATCTGTGTAGTTAGGTCATGTGGTAATAGATTCCATATTTTACCAACTGAGTTAGAGAACAGAGAGTCACCAGCTGAGTTTTTTGATAGGGTAGTGTGAATCAGCATTTTGTTTGAGGAGCGTAGATTCTTCAGGTTTTTGTATGGCATTATGAGGGTGGAAAGAATTGGGGTGTTATTGGGTTGATGTAGGGCTTTGTGAGCTATTATAAGTTGGTTAAATTGTAGTTGGTGGGGGAGTTAAAGCCAACCTAGTTGTTTTAGGTTCTGACACTGATGAGTCCTATATGGAGAGTTGCTGGCAAATCTGGCTATATTGTTATAAGATTTAGAAAGTTTGTTGAGGTTGTTTTTGGAAAGATTGGTATATATGGGGGAAGCATATAATAGGGTAGAGATTAAGTGGGTTCTAGCTATTGTGGTTCTGGCTTCTAGAGTAAAGAAAGGTTTGATTCTATATAGAGATCCAAGTTTTCTGTTAGTAGACTTTATTGTAGTATTTATGTGTGTGTCAAAATTTAGGTGGTTATCAATAGTAATTCCTAGGAGTTTGGTGGTGGGGTCTGGAGAAATGAGGGTACCGTTGCTGGATATGAGTGTGAAATGAAGAGGGGTAGACAAGTGGGAGGGTGTGAAGAGCAGAAGTTTAGTTTTTTTTGGGTTAAGGAGAAGACAGTGGTTAGAGAACCATTTTTCTAGTGTGCTGAAAGCTTTTTGTGTGAGAGAATGACGTTCGGTTTGGGATGTGCCTGAACAGATGATAGTAGAATCATCTGCATATTGAATGCAGGTAGAGGGTGGAGTAGAAAGATGAAGGTGACTACCATATGACTATCAAGAAAGGCTGAGAAAGCATGTTTTTCTTTTTTTCTGTGGAAACCAGAGTACTTTAGTGAAGTCAATCAAGAATGTAAGCAAATGAGAAAAATCATAGTGTGGTGCACAGGATGAAACTTAAAACTTAAACCTCTACATTTTTCAGGCAGTCTAGCATACAGGAAAAAAATAATATGCAAAAAATAAGACTAAGACATCTGGCATTTTGAATGTCATTTGGTCAAGTCACTTTTACTTTTTGAAACGGTATAGGCATGTGCGTATAAGGGAGGGAGATCTGTTAACTAATTACGGCCATTTCACTTGCTAGAATATTCCCATTCATTTCTAGCAGCAAAACTATACACCAGCTATATAAAAGTATATGAAGGTCCTCTCAAGAATAGTCACCATTCAAAGCACAGAAAAAAGAGGCAAAAGAAATGTAGCAATCATAGCAGTTAAAAAAAATAGGCATGACACATAAGAGCAAGTCTGATCCTGTTATGATGACAGAACACGACTTTAGGTTGGCTGTTACAGTTGACTTAGAACTAGGTACTGAGGACACTAATAAAAGAATTAGTGCAGCTGATATGTCATTTAGAATAGACAGGCATATCATGGAGTCCACTGACACAGACAAACTGTAGAATGACTTTGTGTGTATCGACCAGGTTAATCACCAGGTTTTTCAACAAATACTTGGATATGACCCTTATACTCCACAGGTTTCAACACCAGTGATGATACTAAACAAGGACCAATTAAGAGAATGACAGTAAGACCAGGCATTATGACACTCAACAAGCTCCTGCTGTTCCTGCTTTCTACGAGATTTTCATCCAGAGGTCACTGCTTAAAACTGATGTGACAAGAAAAGAACAGGAGTCTATAGGAGTAACAACTCCCTGGATACTGACACTTTAAATATAACTAAAAAAACTGAGAAGGGACATTCAGGGGAAGTTGTTCTTAGTTTTTTTTTGAGAATGAAAGCACTCAAATTAAATTCTTTGATTTGTGGTTTGTTTTTCACTTTACTTGGATTTTATGTTTGAAATTTAGGGGAAAGGTAAAAGTAACAAACTGAATACAAATGCTATTGGGATTGACAATGAAACAATGGATCTTGGCATCCAAGAACTAAATACCTCTGTACTTAAACCATATGACCTGGAATACTTCTGTTATCCTCTACATGTATTATATCCTGATGTTGTTATACAACATCATGATAAACAAAGAAAATAACTAAAACAAACATTAGCAATAATGACTTGGACATTCAGACCCTAAGTAAAAAAAAAAATGTGAATAAGGAGAATCTGGAGAAAGATAAGCATTATGACCAGAATACATGACACAGATTCCTTTGTATTAGCCAGTTATGAAGACATTAAAATTAGTGCTAGGTCTATGATAGCAGACTAAATTAGAGACTGTGAGATCCTAATTCTGGGAGATTCTATCCTTCAACCAACCATGAAACAATTAACTGGTTTGGACAAAAAAACTACCAGGATTAAGACTGACAGATATCAACAGATTATTTCATACCTTACTAAAAGTGAAACCTAGATACTTAACAATCTTAAACTAGCAACTTACATTCTACTCCATTAAAATGTACGAAGAATTCAATATTATCAATAATTCAAATAGAAAAATGTATCTATAGAAGTAATATAATGTGAAATAATCTCATCTCCCATGTGGAATGCCTACATTTATACAAAAACCCACAAATATAATACATGGTTAAGAAAATTATGTCTGATTTACAATATTAAACTAATCTATTTGTAAGAAAGTGTATATGACCACTGTTTGCTTGCTAATGATAAATTACATCTCAACACATATAGGGCAGGTTTTGTATCAAGTAAAATAGTGGCTGGGCTTAAACCCGTTTTAGCTACAAGAGATTCTACAAAGCTTTCGCTAATACTTCAAGGTAGACCTAATTGTGTTATAAAATGCATTTAGTGTAACACCCAAAGTTTAGCTAACAAACGTCACGAATTAAAGAAAACATAATTAAAAGGTAAGGTCTGTCTGAGATTCCCAGATTACACAAAATCTGAATGCTTGTGATAAGACACTTGAGGTGGTGGTGTCCTTAAATTAATGCATGAGAATAATGAATCTACTCTGACACCTACTAATAAATTGATAGAATGTGTCTCTGCTGATATTCATAACATACATGTGTGTACTCCATTTAAGATTATTCTTTGTTATTGTAATCCTAATTTAGATTCAGCAACACATTGGGACTACTTAGGTAGGTTAGACGACCACACTGGAAAATTAAATATTCTATTGCTGGAGGCCTCCATAATATAAGAGGTGTTTACTCAAAACATTTCATCAGTATTATGTCATTTTATGGATTACAACAACTGGTACTGTAGAACACTAAAGGATAGCATTTGCTAGACATTTTAGCAACTGATTTACATCATAGTATTTTGAATGTTTCATTTAATCCTACATTGGGAATATCCAGCCATAAATACTGAATTTGACATTTTTAACTCTACTTCTAACAGATTCAGTTGTAAAAAGTATCCAAGCAACAACTATTTACATAACCATAGACCAATGTTTCCCACCAAGTTTCTAATTCTAATGTGACCTTATGAAAGCATAACTGCAAAATATTGTATCTATAAATTGTAAACAAATGCATGCACAAAATTTATGTCTGCTAGACGCGGTGGTACAGCAGTAGCGTTGTTGCCTCACAGCAAGAGGTTCCCCTGTTCAGTTCTTGGCTGGAGTACCTTCTGTGTGGAGTCTGCATGTCCTCCCTGTGGTTGAGTGGCCTCCGAAAGACATGCACGAATGGGAGTGCCTTCACTGAAGGTTGGGCGTCGGGCTGGCAACTCGGCACCATAAAAATTGACTGCCAATCATTAAAGGACGGGAGTTCCACTGTGGCGACCCCTAACCGGGAAAAGCCGAAAAGACAAACAAGATGAACCATAATGTACTAGAAGTGTGTCATCTCTGCATTGTAAATAGTTACTAGTCTGTAGTAGTATGATGGGTCTATATCAAAATTCCGAAGAGGTACAACGCCAAATGTGAAAACATCAAACCAAAATATCGAATGGTGAAAATAGCAAAGCCCCAGAACATCAAAATCTTACTAGGGCAAGATTTTAGTGGGCTGTTCCATGGTTTCGCTATTTCCTCCACTGTGGTGCAAGAGTTACGGACCTTAGGGTTAGGGTGCGGGTTAAGGTAAGTGGATAGTTAGTAATGTATGTATGGTGTAGTGTAGGGTTGTGTTTTGTTAACTGTATGTATATTAAATTAATTAGTTTGTTTGTGTATAGATTTATAGGGTATGTGTGTGATAGTTACAGACCTTAGGGTTAGGGTGCGGGTTAAGGTAAGTGGATAGTTAGTAATGTATGTGTGGTTTAGTGTGGGGTTGGGTTTTGCTAAATGTATGTGTGTGGTTTATTTATTTTGGTGTGCTTGTGTTGGGTGTATGTTTCTTGGAAGAGCAAATTTTTTCCCTGGGAAAAAATTCACTATTCTGAGCGTTTGATGTTTTCAATATTCGAAATTCCAAGTTCGAACATATGGTGTTCGACATTCTGAATATATTATATAGACCCTAGAATGATAGTGTATTTTATGTAAATGGAGCTTTTCTGTCCAGGCCTCCGCAGAAAATGGACACGTGTCCAGCCGGACTTTCCCAGTCAACAAATGTAAAATAAATAAATAAATAAATACATAAAAGCTATAACTATAATAAGATTGATTACTTTGTATTATAACAGTCTCTAAACAGTATACAATGGTCAGCTGAAACTCTACAAGAGGACAGATATTTTGATTATTCTACTTTGGAAAATATCCTGACAAAAGAGGCTTATGATTGGGTCATCAATTATAACCAGCTTATTTTATTTTCAAGACATGGATGTCAAGAAATCCACCTCGCGAGCAAATCTTGAGATGTGAATCTTGGTATCCACGTCAAGAACACATAATAAAGGGTTATGATTGGAGACCTGACCATAATCCTTTATAATGCATGGAGCGTTATCTGGTCCAGTTACAAGAAAGTAAAAAATCGCTAGGTGTTTTGCTGGCTTTCAAAGCCATAAAGCACTTAGCAACCGCTATCAGAAAGACAATGTAACACAGCCACTTATGTTTAGATAATGAAAGCATTTTACACTCACCTTGCCATGCCTCTCAGCTGTCCAGATATTCCCAGTATGTCCATATTTTTGCCTTATAGTTTTGGTCTGTTACTCATAAAAATCTGTTGTTTTCTGATAAATTACTAATGACTGAAGTCACTAATTAATGATATACATTTGAGTTTCAGACTTTATATCCTTTATAAAATGCATGTTAACACAAATCCTGTTATTTTAGCAATTTTAAAAGTTTATAAGAGCAAGTCAGTGATCCGTTACTGGAACAGACAGTAGACGGAAGCAAATCATCACTGTCACTCGCTGGTCGATAGGGGCAGATCTGACTGCCTAACACAAAACTCAGTCTTAACAAGCTAAGTAAGGGGCACTTAGCATTTGTTAAGATCAGGTTTCACACTATAGAAGTGCTTAACTGATTTTTTTTTCAGATATCGGTAATTACCATACTCCACACACTACAAAAACATTGAGAGCATTGATACTACTAAACAAAAAAGATCTTTATCTACCCTTCCGTACTGCTAGAATTTTAGTGTAGTAAGGCTATACAAAAAGAGGAAAATATTATTTAACATGTACAAAAAATATCCATCTAGGTCTAATTAAATAAAAAACAGTAAAATCCAGAAACTGAAAATCATAGAGAACAACAGTACTTATAAAAAAAGCTAATGATGTATTAAGTAAGAAAAACTTTTATAAATATATTTATAGAAATAGTAAACAATACACTGTCTGGTCTGTGATGGTTGATACATTTAATTACTGATGATAAAATAATTGCAAATGAATGTTATCAGTATTTCATTATTAATTGTTGAAAAACCTACACTGATTGTGAAAAAAACGTTACATTTCAGCAGACATTCCATGACCTTACATTTCCACTAACGGTATAAAAAAGGCTTTGTCAAGCACTAAAAGGCAAAGCAGATGTAATTCCTTCAATTTTTATATACAACATCAAAGAATTAACTTACCATTATTTACAGCTATTATCAATCATTTTCTTTATACTGGAAAGGTCCCCACCTCATGGAAATTTTTTTCATGTAACCCCCTGTATATATAAGAAAGGCACAGATAATAGGTTAAGAACTGCTGCACTATAAGCTTAACTTCAATTTTAGGTAAATGCTTTGAGCATTTATTATTAAAAATAATAACAAATTGGGGTGCCTAGATATTTCTTATCACAGTATCATTAAAGTGAAAGAACACTAACTAACCTTATAGAATTTTATGACATGATCTCACTAGCTCTGGATGAAGGTCTGTTGAGGGAAGTAATTTATTTGTATATTACTAAGGCCTTTGATTCCTTACCCTCTCTGAATATCTGTAGAGCTACGGTCACTCCAAACATTAACCCATAATCAGGTGGTGGACTTTGTCCTGGTTATCCATTAGAAAACAGGCAGTTGTTGTTCCTGGTACCTATTCAAATTATTTACCCTTCAAGACTGATGTTTCACAAGGTTCAATACTGGGTACAATATTATTCAATATTGTCTTGCCACTTTACCTTTTAATGAATCATACTGGCTCAGCAAATATGTGAACGATCTTAAAATTGGTTTTGTGACCATCAGTCAGTCAGATGCAGATATTATCAACACCTACAAACGTGACAGAACTTCTTGGGTGAAATCCATTGGCTTTAGCTAGGCAAGTGTCCCATGATATATTTTGGTTAGCCTACACTTAGCCAATATTTTTAAAATATCATGTTTATCTGAAGTGGATATTTTAAAGGGCTTTAGAGGTTTTAATTAGTAAGAAACTTTCCTTTGGAAAACGTAGATAGCAATTTGTTATATTAAATAATCTCACCATCAGGCACAGACTGACTGCATTGTACAAATCATATACATATATACATAGAAATATATGTATCCATATATATGTGTCCGTGTGTGTGTGAATCACTTACCTGGATCAATAAATGCTGAGATGACTTTGCCAAAACCACAGATAAGCAAACACTCAGAAGACCAGAAAGTTACTGTGGGAAAGGAAGCAACTGGCCACCATGCTGAACTTTGCTCCTTTCCCCACACTAATGCAATCTTGGAGTTGGTATATATAGTTAGGGGGGGTATGGGTTGAAGCCCTCAACATGGGTGGGTTTAATTTGCTTCGGTTTGTTTTTGTGGTGCCGAACACGCAACTACTTACCTGGAGTTTCTAGTCAGTGATCCAAGCGTTCTTACATTTGAGGCTTTAGCAAAGTCATCTCGACATTTAGTATTTCAGGTAAGTGACATTTCGTTCTTCTGATGTAGACCCACACACACACACACACATATATATATATATATATATATATATATAAAACCAATCCTGGAGTACAACAACACGTTTTGCGTCTGCAATAAGAGTCAACTGAAAACTTTGGAAAGAATACAAATGAGATTTTACCAAGGAAATATTAATAATTTTTAATCTGAATTATATAGAAATATTCAAGTAACTGAAACTATATAATTTGCATTATCACTATATTAGAGGTAACCTTTTATTGGCATGGCATTTCATGATGAAACACCTAAAATGATATTAAATACTGAAACCCATTCATGTTTACCATTGCTCTGCAATACTGAATTCAAGTTATACATGAAAGAATTAAGAACTAGAATAAGACACTTATTTATAACACTTAGGATTCCTGTATTATGGAGTAAACTTCCATTTTCAGTCAGGACATCAAGTAATATGAAAGAATTTAAACTTAATTTGAATTCCTGGCTTGGTAGTTTAGTGTATGACCCAGATTTGGTGGAGTTAGCATTTCTCGATGGTCTCTAGACCTAAAGCACTTGTTTTCTAGCCTAAGAACTTATCCTGTAGTTTTACCAGTGATCTCTATCACTTCAGATACATGAATGTCACAGGCAGAAACCCCTTCCTCCTTCCCACCAGATGTGTTTAATTTGTGCTGGTTTTCTTCTAGGCTTGCTGTAACTTTTCATGTGATAAGCATCTCTATATATAATGATTGACTCTTTGGTGGCAGCAGTCAATGTGAGGAAAAAAATTAGCATTCTAAAAAGAATGGTATGATGTGTTTGTACAGTAAGATCAGGTTTTACTTACAGCTGAGCTCTGGGTTTTGAATGGTGAATTTCTCTTTTTGTAGGGGTGTGGACTTTGTGGGGGCAAAGATTACTAGTTTGGTTTTGTTGGGGTTCAGAGCTAGATGGTTATTAGACATGCAAATTTCGGTAGAGTTGAGGGTGCTTTGGGTGAGTTAGTGTATTTCAGAGGAGTTGTTTGCAGTGCAGATGATAGTGTAGTCATCTGCGTACTGGATGATTGAGCCTTGAGAGAGAGTGCGGTGTGGAAGTTATTGATAAATATGCTAAACAGAAATAGGACTAAAATGGAGCCTTGAGAAACACCAGTGGTGGTGTTTAGTAAAGGGGAGTAAGAGTTCTGCCATTTAGTTCATTGTTGCCTGTTAGTGAGGTAATTAGTGAACCAGTTTAGAGTTTGAGGTGAGGTATCTATGTTAGAGAGTTTTGTTAGAAGGAGAGGTTGGGATATAGTATCAAAAGCTTTAGAAAGATCAAGAAATATTGAAGATATAATTTTACCAGTGTCACTGGCTCAGTTGACAGTGTCCATGAAGGATATGAGGGCAGTGGTGGCACTATGTCCTGGCCTAAATCCGTGTTGGGTGGGGGACAGGATGTGGTTGTGAGTCAGATGGTGAAGAAGTTGTGAATGAATACATTTTTCCAGAATCTTAGAGATGGGTGATAGTATAGCAGTGGGGCAGAAGATGGTAGTGTCTATGTTCGGGCCCCCCTTGTGTAGAGGGAGGATATAAGCTTTATTTCCACATGATGGGCATATAGGATTCTTGGACAGATCTGTTGAGAAGTATGCTGATAGGGTAAGTAATTGAGTAGCCTGAGATTTGCAGGTATTTGATGGGTATATTGTCAGGGGCATTTGTGCATGGTTTGAGTTTTAAATGTATTTTTTTAATAGCTGAGGTGGGTATAGGTGACAGAGTAAAGTTGGGAATAGGGGGTGTACTGATGTTAGCTGTGGTGGACAAGTTGGTCTTGCGAAAGGTAGCTGTTAGACTGGCTAAAGTACCTATGAAAAAGGATTGCAATTTCAATGGGTGTTTTATTTGGGTCTGGGCAAGGATTATTACTAGAGCCTGAGTTTAATAAAGAGTTGAGAGAGCTCCAGAATTTCTTTGGGTTTTGGTTGTGTTGATTTAGTAATGTAAGGTAGTGTTTTTTTTTTTTTGTTTTGTGTTTGTATTGGGTGAGGTCAGATGGGTTTTTGTTTTTTTGCCAGTTTTTCCGTGATTTGTCCGTGCATTTCATGAGATCCTTAGTGGGTAAATTAAACATGAAGGCTTCAGTCTGTGGCTAGGTTTTATTAATACAATAGTGCTTGTTTAAGTGAAGCCACTACCATGCTTTATTTTAGTTCTGATTCATTTTTTTACTATGTCTGAAGTGTTACATCATGGTACACATTTAGTGTGGTGCTCTAATTCATTCCATGTGGTTTGTAATGTCTCATTCCCTCAGGTATGCTTAGTACAATACAGGGAACAAACCCTAAAACTCCTCCTGAAGAGGCTGTAACCATTACATCTCTGCTATTGTTACAACTCTGGGGTTGCTATAATATGGGGGCAAGGAAAAATCTTTGTCCAATAACATATGTATGAGAAACCAAAGAAAGATTAAAGTTATGACCCCAGCACATCTTATGTAGTACAAAATCAGAACTCTGATAATTCAATAGCAAAACATTTTATAGAGAAACAACATATGGAAGATGATTTTCATTTTGTGGTTTTGGAACAAATTAGAAATTAGGAAAGAGTTCTGGATATAAAAATGCTTATTATATGGGGAATCATTACACTTTCTATAATTTAAAACATTGTATGGTTTGAACTGTGACATAAATTGAAATGTTTTATATAATGGTGTGTTATGGTTTTAAATGTTATTTCATGTATTCAAGTTCAATGCCCCACAGCTGGCCCACATTGTCTGCTGAAAAGGCCAGGATAATGTTTGCTTTAGAAGGATGGAGAATCCTAGGAGGATAGGCTGTAACAGCTGAGTAGAGTGCATAGAGCATGATAACTAAGGAGGAGGGCAATGCGTTTTCACTCTCAATCCTTTTTGTTATACTTATCTTTAAGAATAACTTGTACCATGGTGTCAATGTGCGGTATTTTGCAGAAAATAAATCTTGGGTAGTATGCAGTCTGTAGCTTCTTATTCTGCATTCCATTTTAGTTATTAATAAATTCTGCATTTCTAAGGATGTTTGATGGTTCTATCCTTTTTCAGTTTGCTGCCAGTCTTGGGAAGGTTTTGGCAGTTGAATCTTGCTATAGGGAGGAGTAATGCTTTAAATGTCTTTGCTAGAAGATTATCTTTTCTTGCTGTCATATATTGCAACTGAATGACTGTTTAAAAGTTCTTATTGGTAAAGTCAATGTTGTATCTAATCTGTAGGTAGCCATTCCACCATTTAAATTATTTTTTGTGTCATATATAGTAATGACGTATGTATTTTGAAATGCAGGCACACATCTGTGTTAAACAACTCTGAATGACTGGAAATCAGGATGCCTGGCCATCACAAAATTCCCTACTCAATATGAGTGCACAGCTGTGAATATCTGTATGTTTCTGTGCACAGCTGTGAATATCTGCATATTTCTGAGAAAACATTTGTTGCTGATTGATTTCTAGAGATTAAAGATGATTTGATTTTCTAGGCTAATTTATATAAACAAAATATATTGTTTGTTTATCATTATTTGTCTTGCATTTACTTCTATTTAAAAAAGCACAAAACATGAGTTTTGAATTTGCAGCTGTCAGTGTAGCCCCAACAGAAATGTTTACTGTGGTCTGTTAAAGATGTATCTGGAATGAGAACATGCCTAAGGGTCACAAGACATTTGTCATGCATTCTGTTAATACACAACTGGTTTCCTTAGATACCAGTAGTATTTTAGTTAGTGGCATAGATGTACCTCATTGTAAAAGAAAGAGGACATAAATATCAAAGTTTGTGAAATGTAGCTATTTCCTTTTTCAGTGGGATGCACATATTTTTTGGAAAGACAACTTCTTCAGTCGTACAGTTTTTGGAAAACCCACTTTTCCTTTCCACAGTTTTAAGATAACAGAGCAAGAAAATACCTGAGTTTTGTCAAAACCATAAGTATTTCCCTTTTCTCAAATGTGGTTTGCTCTCAGATTTGATTATACAGCTTAGCAGAGTTTATGGAGCTGCAGTCCCACTATGGAGGGTGTTGACTGATCATGCTCCATTTGCCAGTACTGGATTATGGGTCTTATGGGCCTGGAGCTGAAAATTACAAAAGTCCTATTTATTTAGTGTGGCAATGGCACAGGATTTCAGATCAAACTAGGAAGGGACACAGCCGGGTCCTGTTTCAGACACACATGCCTGGAGCTGTAGCTCCATCAGCCCCCTTCTTAATCCAGCTATGTCCATTGCAGTGGCTGAGTAAACAGCAGGATAGTGATAGAAAGTTATGCCATCAGGAACTATTACTCTAATCTTTTCAGTACACTGTCACCCATAGTCCTGGGCCGACTACTATTAATTCTGATGGGTTGTCTAGATCTTACAGCCCATCTTTGTGAGTCCAAGGCTAATGAATTTGTGTTGTAATATCTTATTTAGTGGATAATGCGTAATATATCTTTAAGTATGCATTAACTGCAAATTGTGTTTTAAAAAATTCTCACAATAATTAGTCAGGCAATTGGTTGTATTAGATAAAATAATGAAAAGCTAATGGTGTGTTTTATAAAAGGTTGTATCCTGGAAACACAAAATCAAGAAGTCTGTTTCTCAAGTAGGGGTTATTGCAGGGGCAGAGTTGTGTTTCCTGGAGATGTATGGTCTATTCAGGGCCTACTCTAGATGTGACATGATAGAAGGTCAGTTGAAGATTTTTTTGTAGAGCTGAGATAAAGGCCTAGACAAAGTCTACAACTGTAAGCTATAACCTAAAGTCTATTTGAAGGAAGCGCTATGTGGGACTGAGCCTGCCTGAAACATGAAAAGAAAATGATGGAGCTACCATTAAGAATTGAAAACTTTCATTTAAGATTCTGTGCAAATTGTGTAAATACTTCTACACCAAAAATTGTGAAGCCAAGGTGGTGTATTTTTTCATTTTATCTTCAAACAAAGCTCCATTTTTATGTATCGCTGCTTTCAGTGTGGTTAAAACCAGGTGACAAAATAGCGGACTACTGTAATCGTCGATTTACAAATTATCTAAAAACAATTGAAAACACAATCCACTGAGCACTGTCATTATAATACAAACAATTATAAAAGCAACTCTGAAAGACAAGCTTTTACAACTTTTACAGTAAAAGAATTAGAACAGCAATAATGTTCCTACATGAGGAATCGTTAACACAATCACAAAAGCAACTCTAGTAAGTAAACTTTTCCGACTGTTACAATAAAATTATCAAAACAACAAAAATGCACCCACGTGAAGGATCCTAACAGAAATGATCACAAAAACATCTCTGTTAGAGATGGTTTTGTAATTGCTATAATAAAACTAGCATAATTAGCAGAATGCTTTTACATGGGGGGGGGGCTACCCCAACACTTCCCAAAATGAGAGTCTATACCACAACCCCTTAATTGAACAAGTGAGACCAAAGGGAAACACCAATAAATTATTTGTTGGCTATACGATACTTGACTATTGCAGAAATTCACAGAATGTGACCTTAACGAAGTAACATTCCTCCCACAACACTTGACATAAAGAGCACTCATCTAAACAAACTATACCTATTTAGGGCTAATCTTAAGCCATGTTAAAAATCAGTGAATTAGCAATGTGCTAAATAAATACCTACATACGTACATTAATAAATAAATAAAAACACAGTCAAAACAGATTGCTGCAATTTAATAAAAATAACTTTGTTAATCTACATCCTGACTGGAGATTACTTTAAGGTTACTAAGTGCATTTATCCCAAGAATGGATTTATTCACTCTAATTAAGCTTTTGTCACTCTTAAAACATACAAAATAGACAATTAATGCATTTCTAGTACCAAAGAATATTCAGGTGACATGCTAGAACCTAAGGCACAATAATGAGTGTCTATCTGATTGTGCAAAAGGAAAATCAAAATGATGTATTTTAAGTCCTGTCCAGAAGTGTACTGATCAGGTGATCTAGTTATGCTGGGGGCTAGTGGTATCTCTGTGTATGAGATCACATCCTGGGTGAAATGACTTAAAATAACCTCTACAATAATTTTGAATGAAGTATGGCAGTGATTAGACATGTTTACTGAACAATTCAAGATCCAGGATTCAACTAACCCATTACTGGAGGGAGAGACAGGCAGAGGATGTAGAGATGCAAAAACAACACAAGAAAAGGTCTGTGTTTATAAGCAAGAGTCAGCATCAAAGGTACTGCTTAGTCTCAAATCACAGTGTGAGAGAGAGGTGAAGAAAGGTAGGTAAAAGAAGTCTGGGGAAAGGAGTATGTAACCACTTAAAAATTTTGTAGGGTGAGTTTTGATTCTCAGTTGGGGTGCCTTCTGTGCAGAGTCTGCATGTACTCCCTGCAGTCACGTGGGTTTCTTCCAGGTGATCTGGTTTCCTCCCACATTCCAAAGACATACAATAGGTGGATTGGACACTGTAAATTGGCTGTAGGTGAGTGAGTGGTATGAATGAACTACGGCAGCAGGGGTAGTCACCCAGCGGTGTAAACCTTGGCTCGAGATGATCGTCACTGCTGAAATGATACCCCGAACCCATGTGCAAAATGGGAAAAGGGGTTGAGGATAGATGGATAGAACCCCCCCCCCCAAATAAATAACTAAATAAATAAATCAAAGAAGCAGGTGGAGTGAAAAGGGCTATACCTTTGATAGTAAAATGTACAGGCTGCTAAAGCAGTTTCCTAAAGGAAGGATAATGCTGAAAATGAAGCACATCAAGTAAAACAGAAACAAGCAGCTACTGCACAATGAGAGGACACCACAATGATGACATGTTCTCATAAAACAGGGTGGACAGGAGGGATAACAGGGTAGAAAAAAATGCTTGAATAGGGACTGTGTGCATACTGGTATAATCAGTGCTTTTATCCTTTACACAGGAGGAATTCCTGAGACTAGAATTCCAGCTATACCGATTGAAGGGACTGCAGTCTAGATCATGGATTAAACTAAACAACTGAAATAAACAGAATTACTATTCAGAATAACTCCACTAGATATAACAACATAATGGATGCAGAGGGAAAAAATTATAAAAATGCAATCTGATGGCCTAAGAAAATTGTGGAGACATCTCTAGACTTTGGGACTATTGCACCTATGAAAAATAGACAGTTGATGCCATATCTCATCATATTTTCGTATTTTTTAAAAAAGGTGAATATATGTAAGCTATGGATATGGTGTCATGTATAGAGATCATTTTTGTTCCCTTCTCTGCTGACTCACCTTTACACAGGCACAGATGACTTTCGAAAGCTACAATCATTACAGCAGTCAGTAACTTAAATATTAAAATGCTGTATTATTTTACACTTAGGAAGGGTGATATGTCCCTTTCTTAGGTAATATTTCTTGCTGTAGTTTTTCTTGCCTAGATGTAAGAGTGCCTTTTAATCTGAACAGGTGCTTTCACACAGTAGGAACAGCTATCCCATACACGCTTCCTATACTTAGACTGCAGACTTTTGAATATAAAACCTTAGTGCCAGATGCTGTGAATTCATTAAGTAATTCACTAGCATTGCATATTCCGGAATCACATGTTCCAAACAATGTGGATTATTCAATTATGACAGTGAACACAATAGTGAGGAGAGTATGTTGGATTTCAGTTGTGCTTCTGTCTATGCAATTCCATAGTTTTCTTCTCTGTAGGTTCTTTCCCCTGCTTCTTAATATTGCTTCATAACCGGGAAAAGCCGAAACACACACACACACACTGTATTTAACAATCTGCAAAGATTAGCTTGGTGGTTCTTTTCTGGTGGTTCACCTATGCTGTGCTGCCAGTCTTTAGGAATTTAGCCACCAAATCATTGTGACTATGTCCTAGACTCCATTTTGTTAGTCTCAAAATCATTCTGACCTTATCCTGGATACCTTTTCATTATACTGGATAAAGTATGGAAAATCCTGTTTTAGAAACTACTAACTGGAATGTAAACAAATATATAATCATTTGCCTGACTTAGTAAAAAGTGTTTTGTATATTACTGGAACCATATTTAAATATTTGATCCTGTGTCTTTCTAAATATAAAGTATAGATGTCTGGCTAATTATTAACTTCATGTCTAAGTTAAAAATTTGTACTAGTTCATTAAAATTAATGTTGTAGGCATAGCAATCTCCTTTTTTAAGCACTTAAAATTAAATTAATCAGCAATTATCATGTAGGTATGTGCTATAAAATCTGCATAAAATCAGTGTGAAAAAATGTTACTTGTAATTGTCAAAGTAGAATTAGATTTGAAAAGCCACACATAAATAAAACAAATGTACACAGAATAGCAAACTATATTAAATCAGGATTTAAAAAGGAAACAAAAACAGCAGGCTTGATAATCAATTGAAATCATCTATAGCCTACATATATTCAACTTTTTTAAAACAGTAAAATATGAAAAGTATATGAGATATGAAGCATATGTGCTTTAGATAATATTTTTTTTTTACTATTGCTATGCATGCCATGGAATTGGTTTAGGTTCCAACAAGGTTATTTACATGTCTAAGTCTAACACAGGTGTAAAGAGATGGTGTTCGATTTCAATGGCGCTTCTACCTAAACATATCTTTTGTGTAATCATATGATCTATTTCAAGTATCAGGGATCCCTTGCCTTTACAAATTACTATTTTCAATGGCCTCAATATTTTTCATGTCAGTGCCTGCTTCCCTGTTAGCCTCTTAACTGATGCAAAGTGCTCTTAAATGATTATTTACCCAGCCCATATCTACTCCAAAACATAAAATAATATGACGGACTTGGGTGGAAATAGACTGCCTCAGCTAAGATGGATATGCTGTAATAACTGCACAGCTAATACCATGAATAGTTTATAGAATGTTATTTAGTTTTGATTAAATATTTGTCATTTTGTGCAAAATGCATATTACTGATGTTTATTTATACATTCTTCTCAATGTACTTAGTCACATAAAAAAAAAAAACTCAGCAAGCAGAATATGTACTGTTGTATGCATTGTTTGTACAGTCTTTAATTCTTCCAGATGTTCTGTTTCTAGCTATTTCTATGATGCTAAGTTTGTTTTCATGTTCAAAAATGTTATTCATTTCATTTTATGTATTTTAAGTCTAACACTTTTATTTTCTGTTTTTTTTGAATATTTAGAAAATTTATATTTTCTTTATTCTGAATGCACTGTACATTTATATTCATTTTTAATAGGCAGCAATAGCTAAAAAAAAAGCAAGATTTAGACAGCCATTATTTTTTTATGTTTGATACCAAAAGAAACACTTCTCAATATGCTGTTTTGCCATTCAACTCACTTATTTTTCATTATTAATTTATTATGCTGCCACTAGTGCTATTAGAAGATTGGCTGGGGGTACATATTGCTAAAATGTGTATAATTATGTCTGCTACTGCAATCATATTTTACTTATGTGGGTCTTTTCTCCTAAAGGTTCCATTAAAGTTAAGACATGGTTCAGCTGGACAACCTGGGTATAAAACCATTACAAGCAATCAAATAAATAAACAAATTATTACCAACACGATATTTTATAGATTATGGCTAAGTGTTTTCTTTAAAAGATCCACATGTAACTATGTGAAAGCCTTGAAGGCAATGGTGAAAATTAACATGCTGAGCTGGTTCCTTGTCCTGTAATCATGTTCATGCACATTGTATTGTTATTTTTTTTTTATTGTTAGTTTTTACGACTATGGCGCATGTAGTTCCTTACTCATGTCAGGCAACTGTGTACACATATCAGCTCCTGTTCCATGTGACCCTAATCTAGATAAAGTAGCTACTAGAAGTGAAATGGATACCAATATTCTTAATTTTTATTTTTTTCTTATATTAATATATCAAACTAAACATACAAATGTGATGAAAGTAAATAACGACAAATTGCTAACATGATAAATCCCATTACAAGGAAGACTTAAAGAGAAACTAAACACAACAGAAACCTACAGACAATTTAGAGCACACCGTTAGCCTAAACAATAGATGTCTTTGAGAAAGGATGCGAGTTGAGTATATTTACATATTTATTTAACTTTGTTAACTGGGAAGGTGGTCTGATCTAAGGAATTTTTAGACATGAACAGATTCATTTGGCAGTGACAAATACAGTTTTTATGCTAAAAGTATACAGAACATAAATGTTTACAAGGTAGAAACTATTTAAAACAAGGGAATTGGTAAAGCAAATTTAATAAGCTGCAAAAATGGAATTCTTACTTTTAAAAAGAGTTTTGTCACTCTGAACTTATTACATTCAGAAGCTACATTCCTGCTTAAAGTCTTTACCTTTAAGCTACTTAATGAGTGATATTGCCCACTTGCTAAACATTGCCTTCAGTTTAATGACTTGTGATATGATCTCAGGTACACAGATATCTGCCTCTTGGTAAGACCAACCTATACCCAACCTGCAACTGACTAAAACAGCAATAAAACTTGAACAAAACACCTCAGATCTGTTAATTTGATCAAAACATTCAGAGAAGAACTAAAAAAGCATTAAAAATAACTTTCAGTGTTGGTGCTTTGACAACCATAGACACACACACACACACACACACACACACACACACACACACACACACACACACACACACACACACACACACACACACATACACACACTTCCTCTAATACATAATTTCGCTCTTTGACTTCTCCCCATCTCCACTCTCCTATGATAATGCATACTTTCTTTGTTTATGTCTCACCACCTGCTCTTTTTTCTTATTATATTTTGTATAAAATCCTTCCATGGAGAATGTACTTTATTTATTTATTTATTGACCAGGAAAGTCCACTGGGTCAGGAACCCATTTTCAGTGGAGGCCCGTGGATAAAAGCTCCACAATTAACAGTCAGATATAGGCAATTTACAAAATATAAACAATATAAAAACTTATCAGTATGTATCAGAAATTATATAAACTTATGTAACATTTAGTAATATGGTACAAAACTTGAGTTGTTTCTTTTGGCATTGAATGAAAACATGGCAGTTCTTGCTGAAGCAGTTAGAATGGTAGTAGAGCTGTGTTGCTGTCAAAGTAAAAAAAAATTCTAAAACTATGAAACTGGGTTAGAATTAAGTAGTGTAGGTTTTATGTTGGTTTGTTTATTTTGCATTGGAATATGGAGTTATCTAAGAAGCAAGTTTTTAATGCTACTTTATATGTCTTTATACATTCTATTTGGGTAATATGTAGGGGGGGGGGTAAGGAGTTTCATTGTTTGGCAATGCTATGGGAGAACAAGAATTGTCCAGCTCTTTACTGGGCTTGGTTATACTTAGTAGCAATTTGTTGGAAGATCTAAGACTACGTGAAGGAATATAAGTTTGAAGTACTGATGAGAGTGCTGGGCAGGTATTTGATTTATAAATTAGGCATGGGCTAGCATTAGTTGGATATAGCAAAGTTTTGGAAATCCAACCAGTTCAGTTCAGAGATTGCTTGGCAGTGGTGTGAGCAGTTAGGCTTTCCTGAGGCGAATTTAGCTATTTTATAGTAACAAGACTGAAGTTTATTTCTGAGGGATGAGTGAAGGTTAGTAAAGATGGCACTACCATAAAGTAGGGCAGGGATAAGTAAGCTACTTGCCAGTTTTGTTTTAGTGTTTTTGTCCATGTAGAGTTAATGGCGGTAAAGTTTGCCACGTTTAAAGTGTGTTTTCTTTATTGTGTTGAGAATGTGTGTTTCAAAGTTGAGTTTGTCATCAATTGTAATACCTAGTAGTTTGGCAGATTTTACTATTTCTATTTCAGTTCCATCTTTAGAGAAGACTTTGAAGTCTATATCTGGCGGTTTTGAGGAGAATAATAGAAGTTTTTTTTTGGGCGTTTAGTAACTATCGCAAATTGTTTAGCCATGATTCAGTCTTTGTAAAAGCATTTTGAGTAACTGTGAGGAAGTCAGAGAAATTGTTTGATGTAGAGATTATAGCTGAATAATCAGTATATTGGATAATTTTACCTAGATGTGAGACTTTGTGGAGGTCAATAATAAAGATGTTAAAGAGTACATGGTCCCAGAATGGAACCCTGTGGGACTCCTATGTTGTTTGACAGATGATCAGATTGGACGTTTTGCAACTTTACAGATTGTTGTCTATTGTTTACGTATGATGTAAACCAGTTGAGGGATGTGGGGCACAGACAAGTTTTCTTAACTGGATCAGAAGTTTAGTATGTGATACTGTGTCAAAATCCTTAGATAGATCCGATAGGATTACTGATGTCGGGTGATCTGTGTCTAAGGCTTTGTTGACAGTATCAGTGAATGAGAGCAAGACCGTAATAGTGCTGTGGTGTGGGCGGAAGCCGTGTTGAGTGGGGGACATGAGACCATTATAAATGAGGTACTTGAGTAGTTGTGTGTCTACACACTTCTCAAGGATTTTAGATAATGGGGAAAGTATAGAGATGGGGCGATAGTTGAAGAGGTCATGAGAGTTTCCACCTTTATGTAGTGGAGTAAGTATGCATGTATGCATACATGTTATTACACTGTACTATATGATTGCTTCGATGCTGTATTTTTATAGTTGTATCTCATGAAGGTTGTACTCATTTCCATAAATACTGTCAATTTGGTAATGCAAATGTGTCTTCTAGGCCTGGGTTACACTTGAAAATCACCTTTGAATGACTGTGTTCACCCAGGCAGCAACTATATAAATAAAATATATAAAATAAAATAAAACAAGACAGAGATTGCTTATGGAAGAACTCCAGATGGTTATGAGGAGAACTGCTGACTTCCAACCAGGCAATAGCCAGTGACCAGGCATGAACCCCAAACCTGAGAGGCACCAGTATTAACCACTGACTTTTTTTCTTGAAGATGCATGGTTTTCATGTACATGTATAATGTTCCATGTGTTCAACATGGCATTCATGTTGAAATATCCCAGTAAGATGCACATAGCTTGGTTTTCCTGTTTTCTTTTTAGCAGCTGGCCTAGTCCAGTTTTTCTGACTCACAACCCTATATTACTTTGTGTCTAGCCCACTCCCCCACCTTGAACCTGGACACCTCCCTCCCACTCCTGCTTAATTACAGAGGTATCAAAAGACCTGATCTAGAACGGCACCATCTTTTGACTTAGCTTTTCTGCCTTGCTTCATAGGAATCCCCAGTAGTGTGCTCGCATGCAAGTACTACCTGGTATTGTTTTTGTTTGTGATTCTTATTCCTATTTTTGTTCATAAGTTGGTAATAGGCTATCAGCCCTATGGCCTATTCAAGCCTAGCCATAACAATTCCCTGGCTATTTCACAATTGGTATGTATTTTTTGTCATGCATATTTTTAGTTGGCAACAGCTCTAATTAGTCATTTGCTTTCTGGACTTGCATTTCAAGAGCATTTTTTTTTTCCATTACTCTATTTGCCCTGCATATGAGTGTTTTTGTTATGCCAGTATATAATTGTATTTATAGCATATTGTGAGTTTAAATAACAGGTAAAATGCTGCTTTATTCACTAATGTGATTACTGTCACCTGCTATGTGTACTTTTAGATCAGTAACCTGCTTGGCAATTAGAGTATAACTTATTGTAACCTCTGACGGATACAACTGACTCTGTGTATCAGCATAACATCACTGTTATTTCAGAATTCTAAATTGCATGTAGCATCTTAGTAGTTACTTGTTTCTGTAGCATACCACTGTTCATAGGTTCATAGGTTCATACTAGGCTATCTGCCCTAGGGCATTTATAATCCTAGCCAGAGTGTGTTTGGCTTTCGCCACCCATTTTAAATTAATTTTGCTATGCCCTTTTTCAAGGTTAGTATACTGTGCCTCTGTCTAACAGTGACACAGAAGTGATACCCGGGGTAAACCTACGATCTCCCATCCACACATCAAGATTCCTCTTGAAGAGAGTCAATGAGGAACTCTGCCTAACCTGGACTGGGATTTTATTCCAGAATGAAGGGAGCCTCTGGGTTATGAATCTGTCCCTCCAGCATGTCCTATTTATTTCAGTGCTGAGGTTCAAGTCTCTCAAGTGCGTAGCTCAATGGGATTTGGATTTTCAGAGGTGCAGCATGTCCATTAATTCCGGGTTGGACATGGCTTTATACGTCAGGCACAGATCGCCTCTGAGCAGGCGGTATGCCACTGACTAGAGCTAGAGTTTCTTTAACCGGGTAGCATATGGCATCTGTTTGAGCCCTTTGATCCTCTTGTTGAGGTACTTTTGGGGTCTTTCCAGTTGCTGCAGGTGTCTGGTAAGGTACATCCCAAAAGGGGCATTGTACTCAATTATGGGCCTGATGAGGGATGAGTAAAGAGGCACGATGACCTCCCGTGATCTAGATGTGAATCCCTTCATGATTAGGTGGGCTATATAAAATGTTCTTCTAACCACTTTGGCCACGTGGTTGTCAAATGAGAGATTGCTATCAACCTGGGTCCCCAGGTCCATAATTACTTCTTCTGTACTTAATGGATTACCACCTATGTGGTAATTTGTGGGCACTTTGTTTTTGCCAAAGGGGATGACTATACACTTTTTGGCGTTTAGCTTGAGGCCATGGCTCTGGCACCAGTTGTCTGTTTCTATGAGGCCCTTTTGGAGGATGCTTGTGTTGGCTGGAGAGTCGATTATGGTGCCCAGTTTGCAGTCATCTGTGAACTTGGTCAGCCACAGTCCTTCCATGTTGGCCTGTACCTCCGAGAAATATATACCGAACAAGAGAGGTCCCAGGACTGAGCCTTGTGGGATGCCACTTGTAACTGGTTTGGAGTCTGACATGGCTCCAGCAATTCTAACCATGTGGATTCTGTCCTTGAACCAGTTTGCAACCCATCTAGTGACATAAGGGTTTATATTTAAGCTGGTGAGCTTATCTATAATGCCCGAGTGGGGTATTGTATCGAAGGCTTTTGCGAGGTCCAGGTAGGCTGTGTGGACAACCTTCCCCTCGTCAATGGCCTTGGTGACTGTTTCAAAGAAATTGACCAGGTTTAAAAGGCAGGATCTGCCCTTAACAAAGCCGAACTAGGTAGGATCCAGTGTCTGTAGGTCCCCAATATCTTTATTTATGAGGTCCATGATCCTTTCCATAGCTTTGCAGACCAAGCTAGTCAGGCTTATGGGGTGATAGTTTCCAGGGTCCGTTAAGGCACCACCTTTGTGGAGAGGGACCACTGTTGCTGTACGCCACTCTTTGGGTACATATCCTGTAGTAAGGCTGAGATTGAACAGTAGTTTTATGTTTGGGTTTAGCTCTTCTTGGAGTTCATGTAGGACGCAGCCCGGGACACCATCTGGTCCCACTGATGCTGTGTTTTTTGCTTTGGAGAGGGCGGCTCTTACCTGAGCATCTGAGATGTCAGGGGGGCAGCACTCTGCTGGGATAGATATTTGCCCTTTTGGTGGGGGGGGGGGAGAGTTTGCGCTGAACCTGTCAGCTAGGATGTTGGCAATGTCTGTGGGATCGGTGTATTTTTTGTCATTTTGGACTAATTCTGAGCATATCTGGGAATTCCCACCCAGGTTCCTAACATAACTAAAGAAAGCCTTGTGATTATCCTTAGTGTCCTGTGCAATTTTTCTCTTGAAGCAGGCCTTAGATGATTTTATGAGTGCCCGTACTTTTTTGCTAATACTGATCAGAGATGCCTTCCCTTTTTGGGATTTTGCTCTATCATGTAGTAGCTTCCTCCTTCTATTGTATAGTTTGTTTATGGCTGGGGTCCACCAGACAGGACGTCTGCCTTTGGAGGATTGGGTCTTAGTTTTATTTGGGATTGCAAGATCCATGCATTCCTGAAGGTGTTCATAGAATGTGTTTATAAAGGATTCTGCAGTCTGGGCCGTATCTTCCACAGGCCCGGGGGCTTTGAAGGATTCCACCTCGGTTTTGAGGAGTGTGAAATTTGCTTTAGAGAAGTTTTTCACTGTGGTTTTCTGGGCAGGGGGTGGGGTCGGGATGTGAATATCCAGTGAGATTAGTTTATGGTCTGTTCTTACCAGTGAGGGATACACTTCTGGTCTGGAGCATAGAGTCCGCATGTTGGTGATGATCAGGTCCAGTATGTTTTCCCCTCTTGTGGGAGTGGTAACAAGTTGTTCCATAGCATTTGAGTTTATAAATTCTAGGAACCTTTGGACTAGGGTGTTGGAGCTAGAGTAATGCTCCCAGTCTATGTTTGGGTAGTTGAAGTCGCCCAATATAATGGTGTTTGGAGAGACCTTCATATTTTCCAGTGTTCTCAGGAAGGCCGAGTGGGGTTCCTGGGTTTGGGAGGGTGATCTGTAGCAGGCTATAAACTGGAAGGCAGTTTTACCCACTGTTAGTTGCACATGGATAGTCTCTGATGCTTCGTGCTGTGCCACCAACCTGGAGGTGTGGGTATCTTTGACAAATATTGATACTCCCCCTCCTTTTGTGGTTCGGCCCAGGTTTTGGAGCCGAAAAGCATGGTATGAGGTATAACCTGTTAGTGCTGGGGTGCTCTCGGGAGCCTTGAACCAGGTTTCTGTTACTGCACAGATATCGATGTTCTCCATGCTAAGGAGAGTTTCGAGTGCATGCATCTTGAGGTTTAGACTTCTGGCAATGAGTAGCATTACTCTTAGTTTCTTATCCCTTGTGATACCTATGGAGGTGGGTTTGTCTTTTGAGCCTTGCCTAAAAAAGGCACTATGGGGGTAGCAAGAGCCTTTGCCAATATCCGAAAGCCCAGGGGTGACAGGTGCAAGCCATCCCTAACGAAGCATCGTGGCTTGTCGAGCATGTCATCCCAGGCTGACAGGCATTGGATCCCCTTTGAATGCCACCAATACTTAAGCCAATTGTTGAAATTGATCATATTGTCTTCATATTGTGGCATCATTCTTAGTGAGGGTAAGATGCTACTCAAGGTCAGGGTCATACCGGCCTGGGCTACATGCTCAGAGAGCTCCTCTATGTCTCTTTTCATGTAGTCCAGGGAGGTACGTCTCAGGTCATTCACACCAGCATGGACAATGACTGAGTCATATTTGTACTTGCCTTGGAGTTATTCCTGACTTTTAGTGGAGAATTGTAAATTTTCTGTGGCATCTTAGTGGTTACTATTTTCTCTTCATAACCTTTATAACAATACATAATAGTGTAGTGTATGTTATAATAGCTTGGCATCAGCTGCAGTTAAATTTTTGTTTTGTTTTTTTCTCTGCTATCCTTGCATTTTGTGTTGCTCATAGAATTGTGCTGCTTCTTACAAGGTATGCTGCTCCTCCCCTACATCATCTATTTTAGTTACTTGGTGATCAGACTGTTTTAATACTTCAGACCTAATATTTACCTCCTTTTCCTTCTTACTTCTAGTCACCTCAGCAAAAGTTTCATCCTGTGTCTTGGCCAACCTCCAATCAAACCAAGGCTGTCTCGTTGCCCTGCATTGTGAGATCTTGCATCGGTGGAACACTAAAGTGCTTTCAACTAGTTGTATTTAATCTGTCCTCTAAACTGAAGACTCTTTTCCCTTTCACTGTATGCGTACACACTACTTGTCCCCCCCCCCCCAATCCCCCATTTTTCTCATCCTATTGTACTCCTAGGTCAATTACTTAAAACTACTTTCTCTTGGAAAAAGTTTACCTATGTACCAGCAGCCCATACTTCAATTGTTTTTCCCTGTAGAAGTGGTGGTCCTTTTCACCACACTGTACTAGATTAGTAGCATAAGATTTGTAGTTATTAGGAAGATACTGCACTACACTGACCTGGAATTGACTTAGCTTGGTTTTCCTGTTTTCTTTTTAGCAGCTGGCCTAGTCCAGTTTTTCTGACTCACAGCCTTGAATTACTTTGTGTCTACCCCCTCCCCCACCTTGAACCTGCACACCTCTCTCCCACTCCTGCTTAATTACAGAGGTATCAAAAAAACCTGATGTAGAAATGCACCATTTTTTGACTTGGCTTTTCTGCCTTGCTTCATAGGAATCCTCAGTAGTGTGCTCGCATGCAAGTACTACCTGGTATTGTTTTTGTTTGTGATTCTTATTCCTATTTTTGTAAAGTTCATCCTGCGGGGATCCTGCAGTGCTTCTGTAACCACTCTAATTCCCCAAGAACTAACTTTAAATGTGTATGTACCCTATTGTATAATAAAAATATATCCTATACCTACCACTGTTATATATTAACCCTGTGTGCATTTGCTAGCAGTGTATTTTGGATTTTATCTCCCTTTACTCTCATAGGCTCTTTCCTCCTCCTCCGAGTGCTCGTAGCTTACCATTGTACTTACTCAGTTAGGCCACCAGGTGGCAATGTTCAACCACTACCTATCTTTTAATACAAGCCAAAAGTACTAACTGTTCTATTAATTTACCACTGCCCTGTTTTAACCCTATTAATACTTACTATATTCTACTAAACTGCTACTGTCATGTGTTCAGCTCCTATCCCCTGTCAACCCTCTGCATCCTTCTAATTTCACACATACAGTGCCTTATGCCAGTGCCTCCTTACCTCTGAGATAGTTCTCAGCTTCACTGATAACTTTTCTCTGGCTTTCTTCCTTCTTCTTGGCTCTACCCACTCCGTTCGCCCTGCAGGCTCACTCCGCTCCCCTACCCTGCCCTACTACCAAGGAAAAAAGAATAAAAACTATAACTGCTCCTTGGCTAACCAAAGAAACAAAGCAAATTATGTATCAAAGAGACAAATCCTGGAAGTTTTACCAAAAGAATAAACTTCCCGAAACCCTTCTCCAACATACACAGCTCTGTAATTTTGTAAAAAAAAACAAATCTTCAAAGACAAAAAATCCTACTACACTAAGCTCCAGTCCAACCATCCCCAAAACCCTAGGCTTTTTCTCCATAAACTCCATAAACCTACTACTTAACTCTGGCTCCAAAAATAACCCCTGTCTAGACCCAAGTAAATCTGACCTTGAATTAGCCTCACTATTCAACTCTTTCTTTATAGAGTCAATATCTGACCTAAAAAAAACTTTTCCCAACAATGACCCATCTCTCCTACATTCCACCTCATCTAAGTCCCCAAATAATTCCCCTCTATGTTTGAGCTTAAACCTGTCTGCACTAACTACATAAAAGACTTCTATCCAAACTTAAACCCTGCTCCAATGCACCTGACAACATCCCCTCTTCCTTTCTCAAGTCTGCTGCTGATAGTATAGCTCTCCCAATTAGTATCCTAATTAATAGATCCATAAAGGAATCCTATGTCCCTAAACTCTGGCATTCCACCTTTATTCTTCATCTCCACAAGGGAGGCAAAAACACTAACATTTCAAACTTCCACCCTATAGCTCTTCTCTCTCCAATCTCCAAAATCCTAGAAAAATGCATCCATCTCCAAATTATGCCTTTTCTGACTAAAAAACAACTTCTTACCAATACCCAACATGGTTTCCGACCAGGACATAGCACCATAACAGCACTACTCTCATTCTTAAAAACTGTCAATCAAGCCTGAGATTCTGGGAACTTAGCATTCAATACTGTTTCTTATAAGCACCTTCTAAGTCACCTCTCAAACCTTAATCTCTCCCAAAACACTCTTTTCTGTTTCTCAAACTATCGGCCAGAGAGATCTTAGGCTGTGAAATGGAAAAAAGGCACCTCACCTTTCTTACCCACCCCTACCGGAGTACCACAGGGGTCCATCCTCGGACCAATGCTGTTTAATATCTTTATCAATAACTTTCACTCTGCTATTTCTAATGCCAAAGTCATCTAATATGCAGATGACTCTACACTTGTCTGCTCTGCCTCTAACCTCCCTGAACTCCTATCTAAAACTCAGACTGCCTTCTCAACTACTGAGATCTGGATGTGCCAGAATTACCTTTCTCTCAATGCTAACAAATCTAAAATACTACTATTCACACCCTCAAAATCTTTTTCTTTTGATAAAAATTCCTTCCAAGTCCTTAGCCAAAGCAACTCTCCAATCAAAGTTGTTCCCTTTGCCAAACTACTCGGTGTAACTATAGACAAACACCTCAAGTTCGACATCCATATTCAGCAAAATATAAAGAAAACCCACCAAAAACTAGGTATGCTATACAGGAACCACTTCCTTTCTACTTCTACCAGGCATACTCTGGCCTCCTCTTACCTCCTACCCTCCCTTCTGTATGGCGCCCCGCTACTAACTAACCTATCCTCTTCCATCACTTCCAAACATGAAAGCTGTTATAACAAAATTTCTAAATTTGCCACGAAAGCCAAACATTCCACTCATCACTGTGTTACCCTCCAATCCCTCAACTGGTTAGAATTCACAGATTACCTGGACTTCCTCCAGCTCACTACAGCACATACACTAATATTTAATCCGACCAAATGCCCCGCTCTAACTAACATCTTTTCCCCATACACCTCAAATAGAACTCTCAGATCTGAACACCAAAACTTAATTACTGTCCACAAACCTAAACGTCCTGCTGGACAACTTCTCTTCTCCTTCTCCTTAGGTAAGAAATGGAACTCTCTCCCTTCCACACTAAGGACAATGTCAAACACAAACAACTTCAAAACTCAGCTTTACACCTACCTCTCCTCCAAATGGAAATGTAACTGCATTCTTCCTACCTAGAACTCTTTAACAAAAGCCCCTGGGAGGGTATCCTCCTGATTTCCTAACCACCTTATAGCTGGCTATAACCTTCTATAGCTAATTCCCATACAATCTCACACTGTAAATATTGTAAATAGCTTCTGACTTTTGACTTTAACTGTGTGAATTTGTTAAAATGTATCTGCACAATATTTTTCCACTATGGGCAATATTCCTCATGCTTTGTATTATTTGATATGTATTTGCATTTGTACTTTTATTTTTATTGGACTGCTATCTTTACTGTAATCTGTTTCATGGAGCTTTACTCCCCGGGCCTCCACTGAAAACGAGCTCTCTGGGTCCAGTGGACTTCCCCGGTAATCAAACTGGAAATAAATAAATAAATCTCTGAACATCTTATGCTCCGAGAATGCTGAACATTATGTACAATTGGTTAGAGTGCAGACACAAAGAATTCCACTTTTCCATTTTGACTCACAGGCACATTGCAGCAACCCTTTGATCCACCTGGAAATACTTCAGTAGCAAAGGCCATAGATTCCCTTCTCTCACATGTGACATTTCACATGGAATATATCAAGAACACAAGACAGAATCCACCCTGGTCAAAATCTTTGGATTTAGTACAGAAGTGAGTGTAACTGTATCTAGCCAGTGGATTCCCACTTCCTACACCAGCTCAAACTCCTGACGTGTCTGTGAAACAACCTTCTACAACCCTAAAGACTCTTCCCATTGTTATAGATTAGGCTGCCCAAGTCTGTACTATCCACTGTATCTGACTTCTACCATTCACTTTCAGATGTTAAACCTGCAGGATGGTTTCACTTAGCCATTTTTAACTGATCCGGGCTTGGTTTTATAGATGAACTGACCATTTGGCTCTCACCAGCAGAAAATACCCCAGCCGTTGCTCTAGGGATAAATATCAGTAACTCTCATCCAGGCAGAGTCTTCTAAGACCATGTTTAGGCAACTTTTCTTGAGCAGACTACCAAAAACCATTACTTTAACTTTTGCAGGATGTAAAAAGTATAAGGGGGAGCAGGAAGTGATACCTGGATATGCACATACACATATATATTAAATTTAACTGACTATAGTTGCTATCAACTGTAATCAATAAGTCTGCTCAAGTTTGGAAGAAATGCAGTTAGAAAAGTAAAAAAAAAACTGTAAAGATATAATGTCCTGATCAAGATATTGTCCTCTCCTAGTCCTTTATGAACTTCCAAACAAAATGTGCTACAATGTTGCATTTATGATCTTGTGCCAGAGGTTTTGCCTACCCCAGTCTTAGACTTCTCTCAACACCCACAAAGAGCACTTTCCCTTTCCCAAGATCTTCAACCAAGGGAGACCCTACGAAAGCACAAAGCTCCAGATAGTATAGCTTGAGGTTCAGTGTCAATAATTTCTGTCTGTTCATCAGTCGGTGCAAGTAATCAGACTGCTGTGCATTCATGTTTGTTCTGACATGCACCATGGTGCAGACATCACTGTCACTATTTAGCCTTACTTCAATACTTTTCTGTTGAAGGCCCCAACATGCATGCTGCATACAGCTAGGAAATTAGAATGAGACAGGTCCATTACCAGCCCTTGTTTTTCTTCAATATTTTAACAGTGAAACTTGCCATTTTCTTTTGTTACTAGAGTCAAGGTGCATGGGAAAACCATATATTTTAAAATAGTCATTTTTTTGTTTTTACAAAACAGTAAACAATTTTAAAGTCAAAGTTCATAGAATACTCAAGGTAATGTATGTATAACAATTCATGTCTTTAATTCCCTCTTAAAATAAGTTTAGCTATTTGTGCACTCAGTTGTGGAAAATGGAAACTATGAAACATATTTAATGAATAAGGAACATAATGCTGTCCTGCAAAGAGCAGCTTTGTTTATATTTCACAATAAAATTGTATTTGTTTTATAGCTCAAAGTACTACGTGGATAATTATAACTCTTTGATAAAAAGACTACAGCACGTTTTTAATTTTAGAATTAATATATCACACTCATTGCACCTTATACTCACAAAACTAATACAAAGCATTAAAAACAAAATCCCAGTCTTTGTGGTTGAAATTTAAACATATTTTATTTTTATTTTGCCTTTGCTTACTGTGATAATCTGTGTTAAAAAAAGAAACCCTTCCAACTGTGCTTCGGGGACAAAAGGTTGAAACAAGTATTAGACAGCATTAACAGAATTTGCAGAATAGGAAATACATGACAATTTTACACACATATAGTAAAGGGGGTATATATTTCAGTTATGCATTGATAAAGTTATTTTTCCTCTTCATTCACAAGGATTAATGTACTTTTATCTGCCCTGTATTCAAAATATAGAAAACCCCTCATTCATTTATTTTGCCTCTAATCTTTCAGAAATACTGCTGTCTTATTATAGCACAAATTTCTAGATTGTTCTTGAAGTGTACTTGATGGCTTAAGATTCTTTGCAAGCATTTGAAACACTTCACACTAATCAATGAGTTATTAGGGAATTTATATGTGATAATGAAAAAGTAATTAAGAAAGCATTGTGTTAACACTGTTAAAAATAGAAATAAAGGAGCAGTCCTTGTTGCCACTTGGGAGATAGCATAAAGTTATAATGCAATGCAGTCTGTATTTTCCCCCTGCTTTTACCAGTAAGCTAAAACAATGAGTAAAAACGTCACACAGAAAAAACAATCAGTAAAAAACAAAAGAGAAACCTAGCAAGGCTAGGCTTTCCACTGTGTGATTCCTTAAATCTCTTGTATTAGAGGTAACATGGGATATATGCAAATGACCCTTTAAGGCTGTTAGGTGCTTCAGCTATATGGCACTTCTGAATGCCCATGATTTTTTTTCTTTTTAAGTCTATTTATGGATAAATTCAGCGGAGTTTGGGTTAATTGGCCTGAATTTATCCATAAATAGACTTAAAAAGAAATAAAGTAATGAACAATCAGAACTGCCATATAGCTAAAGCATCTGATATCCTTAAAGTGTCATTTGCATATATCTCATGTTGCCTCTAATACAAGAGGTTTAAGGAATCACACAGCGATAAGTCTAGCCTTGCTAGATTTTTCTTTTGGTTTTTACTGCTTTAACCAGCAGAAATGAAGTGTGTTTGTCAAGCAGCTCAGAAGTTTATCTGCATATGATCTACGTGTTAAGCAGTGCCTTTCTTTAGCTGAATAATACAGTGCTTAGCTCCTGTTTTTCAAACTATTCATGTCTGCTCCTTTCCCCTTATTATCCTATGGCCAGTTTTCTTACTCCATGCACATAGTAGTACTGACTTGTTTTGACAATCAGTATGTAACATTAATACTTCTTGCTTGTATATTTAATTATCTGTGCTACTTATAATTCAGTTCACCTTTATAACTTCTTAAAGGTGTAGTATTTTAATGTTTTACAGCTGTACAGCCATACCTAAAAACAGAAGGCTGGAACACTGTTGGGAGCATAGGGATCTTTGGAACAACCCATTTGTTCTGCACGGGCATTATGTTCAGTATGGGATCAAGATCTCTAATAAGAAGACTGCTAACTTGTCCAGAAGTATCTCAGCAGTGATTAACCATTCATCCATGCTCTTTTGAGTGGTGCTCAGCTTGCATGAACCAATTTTCTTTATTAATTGACATGCTTTTTCATAACATCATTGTGAAATAACTTCTCATTGTAGCTTGCCATTCTATTGCATAGTCTTAGCTTGGCACTCTCGTTTTAAACTGAGTTTGTGACTCTGATTTCAAGCCTGCACATTAAAATTTGTGTTGAGTCCAGCTATTTATTAGATAATAGTGTACTTGTTGATATATTCTGTTGTTGTTGAAAAAGGCTGTTGTTACCTTGATCCTCAAGAATCTATCGTTGTTTCCCAAAGTTCATGAACACCTTCACTCAATTTTAAACCTTTTCCTTAAAAAGGTTATCAAGAAGGTAGTCTATGTCCAACTTCAGCTATGTTTTATGGATCCCTATCACTACAGCTTTACTTTTGTTATAGTCCTGAGATAACCTTCATAAGGATTGATAATGACTTCCTTATGGCTGGACAACAGGGTTGATATTCTGTTATTGTACTACTTGATCTCTCTCTCTCAACATTTGACACTGTTGTCCACAGCATCCTTAGTGACTATTTACATTTTAACTTAGTGCTTTTCTCTTGAAAGGCTTGATTCCTACCTTTCAGTTCTTTTCTTGGAGTCAGATTCTTCTGATTCTCAACCTTTGAATTCAGGAGTGACACAAGGTTCAATCTTGAGCTGACATTTCTTTAAAGTTGTTATGCTGCCCTTAGAGCGTCTCATTAGAAGGAGTGGTTTAATATACTATTGCTATGACAATTCTCAGCTCCACCTCTCTTTCTCCAGGATCTAATGTCATTTGAGTATTCCCATGTAGAGGGTTTGAAGGCCATTCATGTATGGCTGAATGCAAACCCCCTGGAAATAAACACATCAAAGACAGAGGTCAGGGCTGTTAAGGCTACCTTGAAAGATTTGTCAGCTTTGCCATTTCCTTCTTTTTATCATTTATTGTTTAAGGTGGCAGTAGCTCCAGGTTTGCTTCTCCGGTGCATGATTTCTGTGTTATCCTGACTAGCTCCCTAAAATTATTTATAATGTGCCTGATCTTCATGTTATCCTGGATAACTAGCTGACATTGTTTTAAGGTGCACAATCTTGGTATTATCCCCAAAAACAAAATGGCATTTAAAAAGCAGATGGCAGCTGTTAAAAAGTATCTTGTGTCTGACTTCAAAATCAGTCCTGTAATAACTGTAGAATATCTATCCTTAGTCATTCATAGTTTGATCTCCTACCTTCTTAATTATTATTTAAGCTTTTCCTTATTACTATTAGACAGCAATTAGCATACTTATAATATGTAAACATCATAAAGGGGCATTATTACTTTGGGTTTCATGTGCATTATTACTATAACTTTGCACTAACAGCTTCCATCTTTATATGGTAATATTCCTGCTTTAAGGATAAAGGATACATAGTATACAACATGATTACCCAAAACACTTTGGTTCTATACATAGCAACTTTGAAATGATATATTCAGTGATGTAAATAACAATAACTTATAGTTGTAAATGATGTATATGCTTTACAATAATAATGCTAGGCCATTATAAATTGTTCTTCTCCCTATTGTTAAAAGGCAATATATCCTTCAGTCAAAAACTGTTGTTTTAAAGTATGAAATACATGCAGATGCTGAAAATGTAAATTGCTTTACCTTGCTGTCTTATGCTTTAACAATACAGTATACACATTTACAATGTATATCTATGTGCTCTACAATAAGTTGAATGCAGCAGTATATCTATATATTTATAGAACTGTATGTCTTTGAAATACTGTATTATGTAACTGGTGAACATTTATGAATTATTATTCTTATGTAAAATTGTATTTTCATGTTTGTTTTTATGCCACATTGACCTAGACTGTTGCTGGAAAGCATCCAAAGACCAGCTCACTTACCTGGTTAGCAAAAGTAAAATAAATAAACATGCCAAAATTTGCTCTTTTCAATAGTATACTTGGCAATCATTCTGGCAAATGTGAGCACCTTATTGAAAATTTCCCATTATATAGTCCACACTTATAGTCATCTTATCTCAGTGTGAATCTTATAGAGTTATAAGGTGGCGTTCACAGTGAAATTCTCAAGCAGACTGTACTGAATGCAAGGCAAAAATCAATGAAGCATAGTAACATCACTATTATCATTAATGGCCATCTTATGCTTATTCAGAGTCATTAGTTGTGCATACCAAATATATAATACTCCATTCAGTTTTGGGGATCAGACATCTGTATTCTCTTCAAATCACTGTATAAACAGACAGAACAAAGTTTACACAGTTCAGTGTCACTTCTGAAATGCAGAACAAGACAAGAAAATCAGAGTTAATGACATAACTCCAACAGGTAAATTCCCAGATTCCAGCTACAGAAGGGTTGCAGGATAGAGAAAGAGAAGGAAACACTGAAACAGATGGAAACACAGACAAATGGACAACCAGAGACTTAAAGGGAGAGAGGAGAGACATTCTTCCTAGAATGCAGTGAAGCAATGCAGAACCTGAAGGAGAGTAAGGAAAGGATAAAAAAAATCATTTTATTAACATGCTTATGCCTGAGCATTGTACATAAAATATTCAGTAACTTTATAGAAACACAATTACAATAATTATATTAACAAGGAGTGACGATAACAGATATACTTGAAAAATCAATAAAAACGACAATGCGATAACGCACAATTAAAACAAAACACATATTTAGAATAATAGCTAAAGCACCAATATTAGAACATTAATTCAAATTTTAAATGTCCAAAATGATCGAGTTTTGAGGAGTGAAGAGATAAAACAAGGTTAAGTGTCACTTACATGAACTGAAAGTGAACAACTGAACTAATCTATTCTGTTAAAAGTTAAGCATATCCTCAGAATAAACCCAAATATTCCTCAAAAGCTGATATCATATCACTGTCTAGTTGGGACAATTGTTACTATTAGGGGGGTTATTATTTGAAGATGGCAGAGTTTTGTTTGTTTGTTTTAAGTTAACAGGTTATGGGTGCATTCTTGGGTTGTGTTTGTTTTTTTGTTTGAGGGTTTTCATTAAAACAAAAGTCTTCTAAAATGTGACACTGGTTCCAATTTTGATGATAAGATAAAACTTTATAAAGGATTAACCTGCCAAACATTAATAGGTGCATGTATAACAAAAGATGGAAATAGACATTTAAAAAAATATGTCATATATAATAGGTGGCAAAAATTACATGTTAGCATAATGATGACACTTTTCATATTATCTTGGAATGTGAATGGTCTGACAGGTACAGACAAAAAAAAAGGAAAGAATACTTGATAAAGAAATAATTTCAGGATGGATATTCAGCAGAATTTCAGGGACAAAGGAAAAGAGGAGTACTTATATTAATTGCTGGAGGTGCTACAATAGGGGAAAAAAGATAATAATGGCAGATTTGTGATAGTAATGGGCTACAGGCAAGGGATGAATATTATGCTGGCATGTATGTATATTCCACCTAAAAGTGCTACAATGGAGTCTAAAAAACCTGGGAGGAATAATCAGCTTTCAGTAGGGAATATTACCATAAGTGGGGACTAGAATTTCATTTGCAACAATGAGGATGCATGGGGGGGGGGGGCTAGAAGGGAAAATATAACAAAAAGGTAGATTTCTGAAGTAATTTATGAAAATATTTGGTATGGAAGATGTAAATTCAGTAGTAGGAATTCAGAGAGAATTTACATATTATTCCCCATGGTAAAATAACTAGGCTAGACAGAAATTATATTTCACAGGAAAATGTGCATTTAATTGAGATACTCATCCAATAACTACTTTAGATCACACGCCAATAAGTTCTAAGGTACAAAATGTAATGGAATGAAGTAAAAATGGCACTTTCCTACCTACCTATTAATAATTGAGGAATCTAAGGAATGGGTAATGGAAATTATTTGTGAGTTATTAGGGAAGAATGAAAGCAATCCAGAAGTTATATTTTGTGAGTGGGATTAAATAAAAAAGTGGAGTTTAAATATAGAGTAGAAATAAAAGGAAAAAGTGATATGGTTAAGAAGTAACAAGAATTATTTAGAGGGGCTAATAAAGGTTAAAACATTACAGAATAAGGGGAATCTCACAGAACAAGAAGAGGCACAACTGGAAAGTGCTAAAGAGAAAATAAGGGAGCACCTGGATAATATGCATGAGTTTAGGAGTTTAGAAAAATTACTGTTAAGCAACTGTTTTTTTTATAATAACTTGAGAAAACAAAAACTATTGGCACAATGACCTAGGCAACAGAAAGTAGAAAGGTTTGTCATCAAATTTGTTGAGCCTACAGCAAGAAAAACAACCGGAGGTCCTGTAGAGGTATTAGGATATTTTGGAAACTTTATGAAAATCTATGTAATGCAGAGAAGTGAAGAAATCAAGAAAAAGCACAAATGGAAATATTTATGGACGACTTAAATATACCAAGGTTCGAGGTAGATGAGGTTCAACAATTAACAGTTAAGATAGGAGGAAATGAGATAAAAATGGTGATGTATACCCAAGCTACAGGAAAGTTTTCAGGAATAGATGGTATTCTAGTGGAAGCTTGGAAGATAGGGAAGAAGTGATAATGATTTAGAAGGTTTTGTTTAACAATATTTTAAAAGGAGGGGAAGCACCAACATCCTGGAAAAGCTGTGGTGGCTGTAATACCTGAATACAGTAAAGACCCATCAGATCCAGCTTCACATAGGGCAATTTCAATGTTAAAACATGATTATAAAGTGTTTATGTCTATAATGGCTAAAAGAATGGCAAAGGCTTTGCCAACATTGATAGATATGGATCAGTGTGTGGTTTTGTGGAGGGGTGGCAAACATTTGACAACATTAATAGAACAATGATGATCCAGAGGGAAGCAAAATATAAGAAAATATTGCTGTTTATAGGTCTTGATGCAGACAAAGCATTTGACCAAGTAAGCTGAGATCTTATGAGTAGGGCAATGGAAGCATTTACATTTCCTGATACAATAACATGGTTAATTAGGAGAATATATGAGGGATCGGATGCAAAAATCAAAGTGTAGGAGTTCCTCTCTCTGATAAGTTGTGTCTGAACAAAAGAACCAGGCATGGGTATCCTCTTTCCCATTTGTTATTTGCATTATATTTATAACCATTGGCAAAAAATAAGGGACTCAGAAAGTCAATGCTGTAATTGGTATAATATCTAGGAAAGGTTGGCTTTATTTGCAGAGTATATTATTTTCTGCCTGACAGAACCAGAAGAGAACATCTCACTGTTGTGGAACATTTTGAGACAGTTTATTTTTTTTGGTGGGGAGGGTAACCTATAGCTTTAAACTACATACCCACATGTGAACTGGATATTTGTTAATAGTAAATATTTATGGTGACATGATAAAAAGTATTTAGGAGTATGGGTTAAAAAGGATTCTGTTATGGCAGTTAAGGATATGTGAGAAGAGACTAAACAAAAGATAATACAAAAACTGAGAAACTGGAAGCTCTTACCTATAGGTATGGATAGCAAACCATAAGCAGCAAAAATATTTTTAGTCCTTTTAGTTTCACACACAGGTCAGACATATTTATATTAGCTAGATGAAAAGTTATGAATAATAATTAATAAAGTGTTGAAGGATTTTATCTGGGATGGGAAGAGGGCAAGAATCAAGTGGGATATGCTGATCCTACTAACAATAATAATGAGGTTTAAGATTACCTGATTTGAAGGATTAAGGCTCTTCTGCATAACACAAGCAGAAAGCTCCAATTCAAAGTGGAAAAGAATAATGATGAAACAGAGGAGTAATTCAATATACAAGAACAGAGTAGGATTTTGGATGCAGATCCTTAAGGAGAATAACAACAGCAGAATATTATATTCATAAAGTAGCAGAAAGTATACTAAGAACTAAGCTATTGTAATAGGTGAATTACAACTTAGTTTTTGTAAAGTGTTGAGGCTTAAAGGTGTATGCACAACAACAGTGAAGGGATCCAGCCAATTGCCACCAGAATGGGCCATAATACCTTGAATCAGCCTTACACTCACACAGTGTTCCAGTCCCAAGCATTTACTGTTTAATTTGGTAAAGTTTTCCTTTTAATTTCATTATAGTTCCTATACTAATCACAACTCTCTCCATAACTGCCAAACAACCCTGTTTGTGTGCTTGCAGTGATAATTATTTAAAGTATTCCACAGCTACTCAGATCAGTCTTTTGTTATATACTGAGATTTTTAAGCTTATTCCTCACCTTACACTGATAGTTTTTCAGCTCTTCTCCCTGTGGGGGCTGGACCCACTCCGTTCCCCTCCCTGCCCCCATCACCACCCTCCACCCACAACATCATCCTTATACCTAACCTTACCCCTCCCACACCTCTCTTCCACCTATTCTATAACCTCTTTAATTATTTCCTACAGTCATACCTTACCACTTAACTAATCTGCCTCTCTACCCTTTCTAAATAGGGCCATATAGTGTTATCACACTACATTCAACCACCATTATATCCCTAACTACTTTTTCTATGATCTCACTTTTCTCACTTATGCTCTCTGTCCTAATAATAATCACAACCTTCCAGATACCCAACATACATCCTATATCCACCTGTACAACCACCACACATAACCCACATTTACCAAGTTACTCAAACATCCACCCTAGCTTATTCACAGTTACTACCTCTGTACTATCCAAAGTAAAAATTCTACCTCAATACAGACATCCCCATTATCACACAATGAGCACCAACTATACCATTTTCAAGAAAAAACTAAGTATAGCTCACATAATTTGGCAAAGCATTATATCCCAGTGTGGTGATGTACATCCCAACCCAGGTCCAACCCTCCCCTGCCCTAGCAAACTTAGCAAATCTCTCTTGCTGTCAACTATAAATCTCCAAAGCCTTAGAAACAAGATACCTGAACTCCAGGCATGGATTTCACAAAACAACCCTGATATTATAGTAGCTTCCAAAACCTGGTTGAAATCATATGTAAAAGACACTGAGTTTCTTCCCCCAGGCTACTCATGCTTGAGAGCCGATTGGCCAAACAAGAGAGAAGGAGGAGTAGCAATATTCTTCCCTAGCAAATATACATTAATTCCCTACTCAAAACCAGCATCCAACTTCTCTCCAGCCAAAGTATTAATCTCTATATTAAAATTTAACAACCATAAAAACATTTGCATAATTGCTCTGTATATTCCTCCAGGAAACAACATACCAATATTAGAAAACATACATGCCTGGACTTCACAAAACATAGATAATGAAACCATCATCTTAGGTGATGTAAACATTGATTGGCTAGACATTGCCCACAACAATCCCTCAAAAAACATAAACCTTTACAACTTCTTCCAACTAATTGAAGACATCACCAGATCCCACAAAAATAACATTTGGGGCTCCACAACATACTGGATATTAGTGTCCCACCCTAACAATATCATCACTGTAGGCATACTAGCTAATACCATTAGCGACCATCACCCAGCATATTACCTAAGCAAAACCACCCCAACCCCAGGGCAACACCAATACAAATAAACCAGAAATTTGACTAAGTTCCAACCATCCATATTTAATGAAACCTTAGCTAAAGTAAATTGGGAACCCCTCAAATCCGTGACACTTAATGATGCTGTTGAGTTCTTTAACTCAACATTCCTAGACATCCTAAATAGGCAAGCACCCACCCGCCAAAAACAAATAAAACATAACCATTCAAGCTGGCTCTCAAAATCCACCAAAGAAGCCATGTCCACAAGGGATAAAATCTGGAAATCATGGCAGAAAAATAAAGACCCTACAACTCTAATACAATATAAACAACTCCGTAACCAGGCAAAACGTTTAATAAACTATTATAAAAAAAGCCTACTGCCTCCACCTACAAAGCCCACATAAAAATAATCCCCAAAAATTCTGGTCCTCCATCAACCATCTAGTACATCCAGGTTCTCGAAGCAACCCATCCTCTGACCCACACAAAACCTCTACTGAACTTCCCACCCTCTTCAGTTCCTACTTCATTGACACCATAGCTAACCTAACCATCACCTTTCCTATGGTTAACACCACCACCACCAAGACAGCTAATGACCAAACCATCCCAGAAAACAATCCTACACATAACTCTAACCTAAAATTCTCTCTCATACCCATTGCCACAATAAAAAAACTTTTACTTAAGCTTAAACCCTGTACTCTAGCCCCTGATGATCTACCCCCTCACTTCATGCAGCTAGCTGCAAACTCTATAGCTTATTCCATCAGTATACTTGTTAACAGATCAATTACAGAATCTCTTGTCCCAGACAAATGGTCAAAAGCATTAATTCTCCCCTTACACAAAGGCGGCACCAACACAGACACCACAAACGTTTGACCCATAGCTATTCTCTCATCTTTCTCTAAAATACTGGAAAAATGCATCCATACCCAACTCCTCAACCACATGCTTGAAAATCAAATTCTGTCACCCACTCAGCATGGTTTCAGACCAGGGCATAGCCCCACTACACCCCTCCTCTCCTTCCTTGATACATTTAACCAGGCACGGGATTCTGGTAAAATAATTGCTTCTCTTTTCCTTGACCTCTCCAAAGCTTTCAATACCATTTTTCACAGTATCCTCCTCTCTAAACTATCTACCCTCCACATTTCCCCACCTACCCTACAATTGCTCAATAGCTATTCTCTCCAATAGGCAGTGATCCACCAAATGGCAACAGTCTTACTCTCCCTTCCTCAAAACTTCCACAGGGGTACCCCAAGGCTCCATACTTGGTCCTATCTTATTTAGCATCTTTATTAACAACTTTCACACCACTCTCCCACAATGCTCAGTAATCCAGTATGCTGATGACTCTACAATAGTATGCACTTCAAATTCCAGCTCTGAACTCCAACAGATCACCCAGAATGTCCTCACCTCTACTGAATCTTGGATGCTTAACAATCATCTTGCCCTAAATCCAAAAAAAACTAAACTAGCAATTTTTACCCCTAAGAAAACCACTCTCCTAGATAAAAAAACTCTTCAGTATACAAGCCCAAGACAATACCACTACAGATGTTGTCCCACACACTAAATTACTACACATTATTACAGATGAAAACCTAAACTTTGACCTACACATAAACAGTGACATCAAAAAACCACACCAAAAGCTTGGTATGCTGTACAGGCACCAACACTTTCTTAGCCTCTCTACTAGATAAACCCTTGCAACTGCATTTTTATTACCCTCTCTCCTTTATGGTGTCCCTCTCCTCACTAATATCCAAAATTCTACAAAATCCAAACTTGATATGTGTTACAACAGAATCGCCAAATTTGCCACCAAGGCCAAAATCTCATCCCACCCCAGTAACTCACTGAAACAATTAGGCTGGTTGGAACGCCCCCACAATCTCTCATTCACCCAGCTAACTACAGCACACAAAATAATCTACAGACCCACAGACTGTCCTGCTCTCTCTCAACTCTACTTGCCAAATACCAACCCAGCAAGCAGCTAAGATTTGAAAATCATCTACTTCTAAAAGTAGAAAAACCCACCTTACCGGGTGGTCAACTGCTCTACTCCTTCACCATCGCCAAACTATGGAACTCACTTCCTCCATCTATAAGAAACACGGGCAGCACCACCACCTTCAAACAAATACTGAAAAATCATCTCAGCTCTTCCTGGCTATGTGCCTGCTCTATAACCTAACCTCTTCCTTCTTCTTATATTATAACTAAATTCCTATGCGTTTTACTACTAGTGACTGATAATACTTTCTCCATATTTATTATTTTTGTTTTTTTATCACTTGTTGATACTGGTACAATAATGCTGACTAATTTACCCCCATTTTTACCACTCTGAATTCATCTGGCAACCAACTAAATTCCTACTTTTATGTATATATTCTGTATCTTCTTCTTTTCCCTGTTAGGGATCGCCACAGCAGATCATCTGTCCGCTCATGATTGGCAGTGGAGTTGCCAGCCCGGTGCCCAACCTTCCACAGAAGGCGCACACACACAGACACACACAGACAGACACACACAGACACACACACACACACACACACACACACACAGACACAGACACACACACACACACACACACACACACACACACACACACACACACACACACACACACACACACACACACTCATGCCTAGGGCCAATTTAGAGTGTCCAATCCATCTACAGAATGTCTTTGGGATGTGGGAGGAAACAGGAGCACCCGGACGAACCCCACGCGACCACAGGGAGGACATGCAGAGTCCACACAGAAGGCACCCCAGCCGAGGATCGAACCAGAGAACCTCTTGCTGTGAGGCGACAATGCTAACCACTGCACCACTGTGGTCTGTATATGTTACTGTAATCAAACCAACTAAATTTCTGACTTATGTATATATTCTGTATATATTACTGTAACCATTATGTGTAACATTGTTTCTACTTCAGTACGAATTAATGTTTAATTTTTTTTCTTCATCTATTTTCTTTTCGGAGCTTTTCTCCCCAGGCCTCCACCAAAAATGGGCTCTTTTAGGCCCAGTGGACTTTCCTAGTAAACAAATGCAATAAATAAAATAAATAAATAAGCCAACATGGAAATGGACAAAGGAGATTCTGCTGGTGGGGATGGCTGCAATTAGGGGCACAGAGAATACAAAAGATGGGCTGTAACTTTTCGGAGGAAGCTGGCAAAGGAACCAAGGTATTTGGCACAAATAATTAGAGAGGGAAGGGTAACAGAATGGGAAGAGGGGCCAAGACGACATTTGGACTGCAGGCTAGAGATTGATATCAATCCCTCATAGACAAGAAAGAGTATGAGCAAAGAGAAAGGGATAGGGAAATTCTAAATGAAAAACCTACACTGGTTGAGTTTTTAGATGAATCTAGAACAGAAGCTATTGTTAAAAACTGATATTAAGTAAGGCATATAAAATATTGCATGTTAATTATAGGAATGAATCATAGAAGGTCAGAAAAGATTAGGTAGAGAGATTAGATGAGCAATTCACAAAGAAACAATGGGAGGACATATTGTATGGCTCCCAAATATGCAACAAAATTTAGAAGATTTTGGATTCTTGCCTGGAAGTGTTTGCATAGGCATTTTTATATCCCAAGCAGACTCCAAACAATTTTTCCTCAGGTAGATGACAAATGTTGGAGGTATAATGGTGAAGAATGGGGAACCCGGGAGCATATGTTCTTGGAGTGTAATGAGTTGGCAGACTTTAAAAATTCCATACAAAATACTCTGTCAGGAATTCTCAGTGAGTAAATGAATGTAACTAAGGAAATTACTTTTTTTATCTGGGATACAGGATTTGAATTGTCTACATATAGTAAGGCCTTGTTATATTTAATTCGGGTGGCTGCCAAAACTGCAATCACTAGAAAATGGAAATCAAAGTCTAAACCAACCGTACTTGGAGTAGTGGATATTATAACAGAGAAAAAGAACAGGAAGTGGGATCTTCAGACAAGGGTAGGAGTAAATTATATAGAAAAAAATGGAAATTGTGGGAACTACAGACAGAAAAATGTTTTTGAGAAGGAATGAGGTTTAAGAGAAGGCCTAAATTGAACAATTTATATAATGATGGTTTTATAATGTATAGCACAATATATGTGATGTATAATGCATGTAAATGTGAACTTTTTAATATGGTTTGATTACATTTATACAAATGTAAGTTTGTGTATGTTACAAGTGATAATAATTCAATAAAGGTGTTTTTAAAGTGATATTATAGATCCAATACAGTCATCCAAAACAATGTTTGCAATGGTAGAGTTTATGGCAATGCACCACAAAAAGAAACAAATTTTAGTGTGAAAAGAAGAAGAAATGTCCTATAAGAAGACATTAATTTAATAAATGTACAGTCATGTCCCAGAACAAACACAATCTCTCCACTTAAAATACACAGTCCACAGACCTCATTTATGTGGGCATACATCGACACTTGGCAGCTGTCCAGTAGATGATCAGCTTTACTAAGGTGCATGAAATTTGGGTCATGTTACTATCAAAGTACAGCCATAAAATGTAACTGTGTGATGACAAATCCTGATCCTTCTCTACCAAGAATTTCAATGCCTGTATACATCTCCATAGTTCAAACAAATCCGGTGGTATATCCAAAGGAACAGAAAATGAAACACAAGTGTTTTAGCGCTTTCATTCACTAAATTTAATACGTGAACTTATTCAGAAAACAAACATAAGTGATTACCCAAGTTCCCTTAAATACTGAACATGACAGGAAATGACATCAACAATAAACATATGTATATTTAAAAATACTTAATCAAATATAAAATTATATAATAATCTATATCTTACTCTCTATATATTCTAATCAAATTGAAAACACTTTCTAATCTAATAATAAAATAAAAATAAAAATAAAAACATATGTATATAAGTATAAAATGATGAACATGTAAAAATAAATGAAAGTTATTGTAAATAAGTATTATTTAAATAAATATTGAATACATCATCAAATGCTAGTGACCACGTGCATTGAAAAATGCACATGTAGTCCAACCAACAAAACTATCTATTCAACAAAAAACATTTTAAATTAATGTACTCATTGAGTCCTGGTGACTTATCAGCAGCCAAAATGAGTTGCCATAATGTTTCTTTACATTCCAAAATATTGTTTGAATCCCCACCAAACTCAATATTGTTGACCTTTTCTAACACTGAAAATTAGAATTTCTTGAATTGTGTACATACTGCCGTGTGTTTTGCCAAAGAATTAAACTTGTCTTTGTTTTTAATAGCTAGGTTGTGTTCATAAATCCTTCATTTCAAAACCCTTTTGGTTTTGCCTATGTAAAAATGATCACAAGACACACAACAGGCAATGTACACTACAAAATCCGTGTTACAGTTAAAATATCCTTTGGCCCATATAGTGTAATTCAAAGACTTGACAAATACACAAGAACTATTACTAATGAATCTACATTGTTTGCAGTTTTGGCAGGCATACGTACCCCTTTTGGTACTAACTGTTCTAGTAGTGTCATAACGTTTGGTACTATGAGCTTCCAACATGGACTTTAAATTGACTACCTTTTTGTAGGTAAATTTAGGTTTAACACCTATAATAGCAGCCAATTCCTTATTACCTAACAACACTTTCCAATTATTTTCTATTATATCTTTAATAAACCACATTTCATTAACTATAGGTAAAGGAAAAGCAATGTTGTAACTATTGTTGACTAAACACTTAGAGGAAGTAAACTTAATAGAGGAAATGTTGGATGTTATTTTGAACAACAATTACATCACATTTAACAACAAATACTTCGTTCAAAAAACAGGAGTGGCAATGGGGTCTCCATGTGGGGCTAGCTATGCAAATTTGGTTATGGCATCATGGGAGCAAGAGTTTATTTTCAATAAACCTGATACAAAGAAACAGATTTATTTTTACACATGCTTTCTTGATGACGTCTTTATATTACTTAACGGTGACAGGGATGATGCAATAACATTGTTGGATTATTTTAACAGCACAACAAGCTTCCTTTCTTTTACATTTGCCTTTGACACAGACCGGATTTCTTATCTGGATGTAGATTTGAGCAAAGATGTAACAAAAAATTCATATGTTTCTAAAATTTATAGAAAACATACATATTCTAATTCTTTTCTCCATTACAGCAATTATCACCCTTGGCACCAGAAAAAGTCAGTTGTCAAGGGACAATTTGTGAGAGCTGCGCGTATGGTTACACTTGAGTTAGACTTTTTACACGAAAGTCAAAAATTGAAGGATATGTTTTTTAAAAGGAGCTACCCCGAGGTTCTGACAGACATGGTTTGTGACAAAGTTACCACTAAGAGAGAACAAGGCCTATATAGGCCAATCCTTATTAGTTTGAGTCTTAATTACACTGGAACAACTGATTTCAGTCATTCTGACAAATATGAATATACAATCTGTCTGATAACCCCTTTTAGCAGTGATGCCAAGGAGATTAAGTATATCCTACATAAAAACAGGGAAATAATTAGGAGAGACACCCACATTTC